>NC_086447.1:847236205-847498705 GCF_028390025.1 Pseudophryne corroboree
ATATCGTGCCGACCCAACTGGTCGGTTCACAGAATCAACCTGAACCAGGGTTGATCGCCCCCTACCTGAGCAACTGGCCCCCATAGTCTGCAGGTGTTGCTTAGTCCTCCTTGGATTTCTGTGTCAAGGTTTTCAGCAAGCCTTTACAGACAACCAAATTACTCCACAGTAGGCCGGCGGTGGCGGTTTACCGAGTACCCCACTCACTCGCCCACCTCGACCAATACGACCTGATCACACCGACGTGGTGCTGGCGTACTCGATACAGGGCCCCTATGGAACCTTCAGTTTACTGGAACATATGAGGGTTACCCGCAGGACACTTACTCTTTCCAGTAAAGTTGGGGTTGTTAGATAGTTCCTGAGTGACCAGCGAACTTCCCTTCCAAAAATAAAAAATTACACAAATCACGTCAGAATGTACAAATAGCGTTTGTGACCACTTTACTCTAATGGTATTAGGTCAGATTACTAACTACTGCACACAATTACGTGTGGTCCAATCGTTCAGTACACAAGCACTACTTGTTATGTACTGAAAGATCAATGGAATCGATGTTTCCGGCCGCGATTCCTTCAGCAAGAGCTTGTATGGCCTATATGGGTTCTGCACCAACACCCCAGGCGTTGTGCCACTGGACTTTTATAGCGGACCTTTTACCTTACGACCTCCTGGTCTTGTTACCTTATGACCTCCTGGTCTTGTTACCTTATGACCTCCTGGTCTTGTTACCTTATGGTCCGCTATACTCTAATGCTCAAATATTATTTAACCAGGGATGCCTCCCTAGCCACCGTATATGTCACTTACACGTATGTCCCTTGACGAGTACCCGACTTTCCTTTTGGTTCCACCTTAAAGTTGTATAAACTTATGTATAAAAAAACACACTCACTCAACACATGTACACTTTGTTTCTATATCTATTTCTGCGCAGAAATTGTCTTCAGTCCAACAGTGTTACCAATTAGGAGCAGGATCTGTTAAACTAAATTTCAGATTTTTCCAAAAATAGATTTGCGTTATTTACCGCTTCGCGTTATCTACCGCTGTGCGTTACTTATCGCTTTGCGCTAATTATCGCTTTGCGCTAATTCAACTTTTCGTGACGAGCTACGTGGGCGTAACCAGACGCTACGTTGCGTAATGTACGCTGCGTGCGTCTGCCTTTTGGATTGCGTACGCTAGTCTTTGTTAGCGACACGTGTACGCAATGCAAAGATCCACCGTAACACAATATATACTTTTATCAATGTAAATGATCCCTGATCATCTACCACAATCCACACTGACTGCCTTGTCTCCTAGACAAATCGTGTGTTGTTCTATACTTTAACTATTACCTTTACTATGAAATAACAGCAAATCTCTTTTTAGCACTTTCTATCAACTATAAAAATTGGCAAACAGGAATAGTGATATACGAAATTGAAAAAGAAATGCAGATAAATGTATGCGTGCGTGTATACGCAAGACAGAAGAGAAATAAACAGTTTTAAAAGACACAAGCGTTTTGTTCTTACTTCCGGTTCCCGGATTCCTTCAGCACTCTTTATCTAAGCGAAGCAGACGCTTATCCCGTCAGCACTGGGAGACAACCTCCCACCCTTTGCTGGGGGATAATGTCTGCTGATCTACCTAGTGCAGATATGAGAAGGATAGGACGAGTCCCCAATTGACAATGCTAAATTCCTTTGTCGTATAAACAACCCTTTATGAAGTCTAAGAACACTGTACGCTGTTTACTTAAGAAGTACCGTACGGGTACGCTGGTTGCGTAACGATCGCTCAGCCGTAGGCGAGACGCTCAAGCGTCACGTTCGCTCACGGCCCAGTGATCACAGGACACGTTATTGGTTATGACTAGAGTAATGATTCGCTATGGCGTAGCATACGCTCGAGACCACGAGGAGGTCACCAGCGGCGCAGACGCTCACAACGCTATACCTTAATGTTTAAACCTTATACCAATGAAATACACAGAATAACTTAATGTGAATACAGGGTGTAAGTGCAACCTTGTGTAACCTGACTAACTACAAAGCTGCTTGAGCGTCACCGACGCTCAAGTGAACACTTAACACTATAGAAAATACACAGATACTGGTTTAGGTTCCAAAGCCTATTAACTGTATTATATCTAATATATTTGTAAAAGGGGATAACAGTACAAATGATACACTACAATATAACAGAGACTTCCTAACCACAGAACTAAACAATAAATACAAAAGGACAATACTACACTGACCTAAATGCAATACAATACAATACTATCTAATACAATACAATACTAGCCTAGTCTAGGGGAGATATGAGAGAACAGAACAGGGAGAGAGAGAGAGAGAGAGAGATGAGAGAAATTGGCTCACAGAAAGACAATGATTACGGAGAGAAACTTACGCACAAAGGGTATGATCGCCTGCGCCTCGATATCCAGCTCCCGGCTATCAGCAGATAACCGTTGATGAGAGAGTGAGAGCTGGATGTGGTCGGCCTGCCTATTTATGCCCCACACACAATGCAATCTCCTGGTCCTACAATCCCATTGTCCATTGGCCGAAGGAATTCGGCCCTGCATCATAACAAAAGGTCATAGGGTGATTCATACAGGTGGGCTGTGACGATTTCCAACAGCTCAGGTGGGTGGGAAACTGGGTTTCCCGCCGCATACCTGAGTATGTGTAAATAATAGAAATGGACATAAACTTCTTATGTCCATAACTATTCGCACGAGCGATTAATACGCTCCAAACCAACACCGGAATATTGCTAATTAAATACTCTTCCGATGGGTACCAAACACTGCTGTATGATTCCTGTTAGACCCTTCGTACGATGCAAAGAGGGATTCCTCAGCTCAGGGACATTCTATATTAACCAAACTTTCAGAATCTATCAAGGGGACCATGATCTACAAACTACATTAATTGTGAACATTTGTAACGAATGAGTCGCACGCTACGACTACATAAACTCTACCGTAAATACGCATACCGCGCCTGCGAGTGCACGCTATTGCGGGTATGCGCCTTCACGGGAGAGCGTACGCATGCGCAGCGCGGACCAGTGTGCGGTGCAAATATGGCAACGTGCATAGAGACATTTTTCTGACTTTGACAGAAGGTTGTGTATCGATTATATTCAGCTTGTTGCTGTTTTTAGTTCATACTATTAACTGATCTTGCTTGTAAACCATGTTACACGGTGTTTTGTGGTGTGAGCTGGTGTGTTCTCACCCTTGGTTAATAAAAATCCTTTTCCTCGAAATGTCCCTCTCCCTGAGCACAGTTCCTATAACTGAGGTCTGGAGGAGGGGCATAGAGGGAGGAGACAGTTCACACCCATTCAAAGTCTTATAGTGTGCCCATGTCTCCTGCGGATCTCGTCTATACCCCATGGTCCTTTTGGAGTCCCCAGCATCCTCTACGGACTAGTAGAAAAGGATTTACCGGTAGGTATAAAAATCCTATTTTCACTGTGATATAGTGAGCTGACAGCCTCACTGGGGCTGTACAGCTAGGGGTGTGCTGGTGTCTCTCTCTCTCTGTGTCTCCTCTCACATACAGTAAGGGCAGGCTTGATCAGTATTACTGTCTGTGTGTATGTCATTGTGATTACTGTAAACATGGGTAAACACAAACTGTGCAGTGTATGCCACACCAGAACAATGCAGCCAATCTTCACAACTCAGTGAAGGTGCTGGGGGAGAGGGTCCAGTGCCCTCCTGGCTAGGGGCTCTTAAGAATATGGGGTGACATGTAATAGGATGAGATTTTTAGACTTTTTAGTCAAAAAACAGCCGAAATCGTCTGTTTTGAGTAATTCGCAAATGTAATGGGATGCAAATTGCACTCTATTTCGTATTTTTCCCTGAGAAAATCGCATATTTTCACCTGTCGATTTCATTTCGCACTTTAAATCGCATCCAGATGTTTTCCCATTCAAAAGTATACAACTCGCAAATGTAATAGGATGCGATTTTGAAAATTGCACTTAAAAATTGACTAAAAACCGCACACAAAACAAACCAGGTGATTTGGAGTACCTAAACCATCCAAAAAAAACAAAGGGTTACATTTTGCACAGGTGAGCCATACTTTCATCAGAAACACCCCTACAAATACCCCTACATCATCCAGGGCACCTGTGAGGGATTGAGCAATGGAGTTTTTGCAGTCAGGAGTTGAGCTGTGTGTATGTGATATTGCACGTTTGGAGTAGCTGCGCAGGCTGCCAGATCCAGGTCCTCAGACCACTTTGTGCTTCATGTAGGTACCGTGCAAGGGTGTACCTGGAGACTCCCTCTCAGATCAAGAGGTGGTGGAGATGTTTCAGCTGAACCGCACAAACCTCTTGAGCTTATGTGAGAAGGTGAGACATGATTTGGAGCCATATGGCTCTGCCAACTATGCAGTGTCTGGCCTGCAAAAATTAATGTGTGCCCTGCACTTTTTTGTCACAGGCACCAGTCAGTCTGTGGGCTCTTGGTCGCTGGGGGTTACACAAGCCACTTTTTCAAGGCAGTTAACTCAAGTGTTATATGCCATAAAAAAGCTGTGGCGCACATATATCACATTCCCAAGTTCGAGTGGCAGAACCTGACGGTGGCATTCTATCAGCTCTCAGCATTCCCTAATGTCCTGGGGGCCATAGACTGCACCCACATTGGGATTCGGGCACCACACGTGAGGGGGTATGTCTTTGTCATTCAACATGTGCATCATTCCCTCAATGTGCAGGTGGTGTGTGACGCTGACCTTAGAATTCTCAGTGTGGTTGCAGGTTACCCAGGGTCTTGCCATGATGCCTATATCCGGTATCACTCATCCCTTTGGGAACACTTCCAGCAGCACATCATGCCTGAGGGATGGCTACTTGGTAGGTATGTTCAAGTTATCTTTTAATGTGTTTCCTAATATGTCCTTTTAAAAGTACTGTTTTACTGCCTAACAATGCAGCACGGCCCTGACCCATAATGGTGTGCTTATTTGGTCAGTAACACACTTATTTGTGCCACGAAGTCGACTTACATTCCTCTAATGATTGTGCTTATGTGTAGTAATAACTGACTGTTAGGGTCTGGTAATTAACTATACCTTAGTGTGTATAGTTAAGCTTCAAAAGGGCACTAAAAACCCACCTATTCATCAAAGCATACCCTCCCGATGCATAACCCAGTGCTGAAGCCGCGCCTCCACCCCCCTGCCTCATGCCGTGAACATCTCAGCTTTGCTTGCATACTGCCATCACGCTACCTCCCGCTTGCCTGCACCTCTTGTCATCTGTCTGTCGCCCCTCCCCACTAGATTGTTAGTGGGGATTGTCACTCGCAGCTCTCCCCTACTCAACGACCATCTTTATCCTGCTAGTAAAGGCTCCTCTCCATCTATGGCCACCAGCCTCTAGTAGTACGATGATCACTCCATCAATACTTACATCTTAGCTGTACATGTCTTGAGAACGTGTGGTGCTCTGTTACCTGCACTCTATTTCTGTTATTTATTTACTGTAATGCTTTGTTTTGTCTCCCTGTACTGTCCTTTGTACGGCGCTGCGAAACACATGTGGCGCCTTATAAATAAAATGTAATAATAATAATAACAAATACCTGAAAACAAATGTAATTATTCATTCACAACCACAACTTATGTTTTGCAGGGGATTCAGGGAATGGGTGTCTACCGTGGCTCATGACACCTCTGCATAATCCACAAGGCCCTTCACAGCACCAATATTACGATGCACACATTGCCACCCGCAGTGTTGTGGAACGCACTTTTGGAGTGCTGAAAAGTCATTTTAGGTGTTTGGACTGGTCATCAGGTACACTACTTTATCAACCACCCAAAGTAGTGATGATCGTTCAGACTTGCTGCATACTGCACAACATTGCCCTGGGCCAAGACAATTATGCAGAGGAAGGCATTGCAGCAGTCGTGGAGGAAGCTGAACCTACACGAGTTAGGGCAAATAGGAATATGCGGAGGGGGGATGTGATTCGGAATGAGATTATATGGCTGTATTTCTCAGGTAATTTGCTTGAATTTCCTTGCTTGTTTTTAAAAACAAAAACCCCATATTCCTTACAATCAATGTCCATTAACATATATTTCTCTTACGTCCTAGAGGATGCTGGGGTCCACATTAGTACCATGGGGTATAGACGGGTCCACCAGGAGCCATTGGCACTTTAAGAGTTTGAGAGTGTGGGCTGGCTCCTCCCTCTATGCCCCTCCTACCAGACTCAGTTTAGAAAATGTGCCCGGAGGAGCCGGTCACAGCTAGGGGAGCTCTCCAGAGTTCCTCTAGTAAAGTTTATTTTTAGAGTTTATTATTTTACAGGGAGGCTGCTGGCAACAGCCTCCCTGCTTCATGGACTAAAGGGGGGAGTAGTGTCCGCCCTGCGGGGTCTGAGCCACTATCTCCGCTGACAGGACGCTGAGCTCCAGAGGGGATAGATCGTTCCCCGCCACATGGGATCACTCACCCCAGCAGCATGCCGCCAGCCCCTTACAGAGCTGAAGATCAGTGGGGAGTGAGTCACGGACCCCTCTAGCAAGCGGGGAGTCAGTGTGAAGATGGCGGCAACAGGGTAGGAGCACAGTACTAACTGCGCACCGGAGGCTCAGCGGTACTTAGGTGGTCATTCTGAGTTGTTCGCTCACTAGCTGCTTTTAGCAGCAGTGCAAACGCTAGGTCGCCGCACTCTGGGAGTGTATCTTAGCTTAGCAGAATAGCGAACGAAAGAGTAGCAGAACTGCTACTAAATATTTTCTTGCAGTTTCTGAGTAGCTCCAGACCTACTCCTAGATTGCGATCAGCTCGGTCCGTTTAGTTCTTGGTTTGACGTCACAAACATGCCCTGCGTTCGGCCAGCCACTCCCCCGTTTCTCCAGACATTCCCGCGTTTTTCCCTGACACGCCTGCGTTTTTTAGCACACTCCCGGAAAACGCTCAGTTACCACCCAGAAACGCTCCTTTCCTGTCAATCATTCACCGATCAGCAGTGCGAATGAAAAGCGCCGCATGAACACCAGCAAATCTACTAAGTTTTGAGATAAATAACTTAGTGCATGCACTCTGCGTACCATGCGCATGCGCAGTTAGCAACAAATCGCAGCATACGAAAATCGGCAATGAGCGAACAACTCGGAATGACCCCCTTAGTACGGCGCTGTGAGGGGCACCCTGAGCCGGGATCCGGACTGAAAGTCGACAGTAACTAGGTCGACAATGTCTAGGTCGACCACTATTGGTCGACAGTAACTAGGTCGACAGGGTGTCTAGGTCGACAGGGTCTTTAGGTCGACATGTGCTAGGTCGACAGGTCAAAAGGTCGACATGAGTTTTTCACAATTTTTTTCTTTTTTTGAACCTTTTCATACTTAATGATCCACGTGGACTACGATTGGAACGGTAATCTGTGCCGAGCGAAGCGGTAGCGGAGCGAAGGCACCATGCGAGGGGACGCGGTGCACTAATTGGGGTTCCCGGTCACTCTACGAAGAAAACGACACCAAAATAACATTAAAAACTCATGTCGACCTTTTGACCTGTCGACCTAGAACATGTCGACCTAAAGACCCTGTCGACCTAGACACCCTGTCGACCTAGTTACTGTCGACCAATAGTGGTCGACCTAGACATTGTCGACCTAGTTACTGTCGACTTTCAATACAACACCCCCCTGAGCCAGCTCCTGAACCCTGCACTGGTCAGCAAGCCTGTTGGGGTCCGTGGATCTCAGCCAGCATTTTACCTCAGGCCAGTATAATCCTTGTGAAGAACGGGAAGACAGAACCATTTTGGGGGCGGAGCTTATTAGAGCGGACCCAGCAGCGTTCAGCGCTATTTTCCTGCCTGCACAGCGCTGTCCAGGAAGAGCAAGTCCCTCCACAGCAACTCCAGCTATCTCTCATGGTACCAGGGCATTGTAGAAGGGGGGGGGGGGGGGGGGGGTTTGGGGAGGCTGCATTAAGACTGTGTATCGTATTAAGGTGCACAGTCAGCGCTGGTAGGGGTCTCCCTTTACATTAAATTGCTGTGTGTGGGTTGGCTCTAATCTCTGTGTCTCTCTTGCCATCCTTGGGGGTGAAACTCTGTCTGTCCTCCCCTGTGTGTGTGGAGTGTCTGTGGTCTCCGTTAAGCAATGTCCAGGGACTCTGTGTCATATGCTGCAGAGGATATGTCCTCTCAGGATGATCCCATTCCATGTAATCAGGATTTCACTGGTTTAGCACAGATACCAGCAAGGGATCCTGAGTGGTTATCCTTTATCAAATCTATGATTTCTCAGATTTCAAATAGGGTTGCACAAAATGAATCTGCAACTCAGGCTTTACAGAACTCTATGGCAGTCTGGCCCAGTTCTGGTACCTCAGGGCTCCCCGCTGTATATTCACATAAAAGTGCTCTTGCGCAGATTATGCAGGATGGGATACCGATTCTGACACTGCAGACGGTGACGGGGATGTGTTGCGGGGGGCAGCATCTCTTGCTAAATGGGTGCAGTTGATGATAGAGGCTATTAGAGACGTGTTGAATGTTACTGACACAACACCCGAGCAGGTTGAGGAGGTTTACTTCACTGAAAATAAGAAAGCCTCGCTAACCTTTCCTGCATCAAAGGAATTAAATACTATTTTTGAAAAGGCTTGGGAAAACCCGGATAAAAATTCCCGATATAACGAAAAGGGTTCTGGTGGCATTTCCTTTCCCGGTAGAGGATAGGAAAAAATGAGAAAAACCCGCCAATTGTTGACGCGTCAGTATCCAGACTCTCAAAAAAAGTGGTTTTACCTGTTCCAGGATCTACCGCCTTGAAAGAGCCGGCTGATCGTAAAATTGATAATATGCTGAAATCCATGTACACGGCTTCTGGGGCAATAATATGTCCCACTATTGCCAGTGCTTGGATTGCCAAAGCTATAGTAAAGTGGTCAGGCACGTTACTTGAAGACTTGGATACTATGGAGAAATGTGATGTTGAATTGTTTTTACGTAACATTCAGGATTCAGCAGGATTTCTGGTAGAATCCATGAAAGACCTGGGTTCCATGGCTGTGGGAATTTCTTCCATGTCTGTATCAGCTCGTCGAGGACTGTGGTTGCGCCAGTGGTCTGCCGACGCGGAATCCAGGAGAAGTGTGGAGACCCTACCCTACACAGGTCAGGCTCTCTTTGGGGAAGCGTTAGATGCATGGATCTCCACGGCTACGGCTGGTAAGTCACCTTTTCTTCCTTCGGCTAAACCTGCTCCAAAGAAACCCTTGTCTTCATCTACATCACAGCCCTTTCGGTCTAACAAGCCCAGAAAGGCCAAGCCGTCCAACACCTTCTTTTGGGGAGGTTGGCCCAAGTCCAAGAAACCTGCGGCTGCAGGTTCCCAGGAACAGAAACCTGCTTCAGGTACACCAAAGTCCCGCGCATGACTGCGGACTGCACGCCCCGGAGGTGGGGCCGGTGGAAGCGAGACTCAGTCATTTCAGTCACGCCTGGGTGTCATCTGGCCTGGACCCCTGGGTGCAAGATATTGTGTCTCAGGGGTACAGGCTGGAATTTCAAAATCTCCCTCCTCACCGATTTTTCAAATCTGGCTTGCCAGCTCTGCTGGCGGACAGGACTGTCCTGCAAGAAGCCGTCCAGAAGTTGGTGGAGGCAAAGGTCATTGTGCCAGTACCACCTCATATGCAAAACAAAGGTTATTATTCAAACCTTTTTGTGGTACCGAAACCAGATGGTTCGGTCAGGCCCATTCTGAACTTAAAATCACTAAACTCCTTTCTGAGGGAGTTCAAGTTCAAAACAGAGTCTCAAAGGGCAGTGATATCAGGTCTTGAGGAGGGGGAATTCCTAGTATCCCTGGATATCAAGGATGTGTACCTCCACATTCCGATTGGCTGCCGCATCAAGCTTATCTTCGGTTCGCACTGTTGGACTGTCATTTTCCGTTCCAGGCCCTGCCATTCGGCCTCTTCACAGCACCGAGGTTATTCACCAAGGTGATGGCGGAAATGATGATTCTACTCCGCAGACAGGGGGTGAACATAATTCCATATCTGGAGGATCTGCTGATAAAAGCATTGTCCAAGGAGAAGCTGTTAAGGCCCATAGCTCTCATGACCCAGCTTCTCAGGGAACATGGCTGGATCCTGAATCTTCCAAAATCACATTTGGAACCAACCCAGAGGTTGTCCTTTCTGGGAATGATCCTCGACACGGAAGTGTAGAGGGTGTTTCTTCCAGAGGAAAAAGCATTGGTGATACAAACAATGGTCCAGGATGTCCTGAAGCCAGAAAAAAGGGGAAAGAGGAGAATGACCATAAGACGGTCACCCTCCAAAGAAGGCTTACTTTGCGGCGCACTCTTTTTTGTTATCGAATTCGTGATTATTCAAGAATTAAAACTTAACATTTATTAAGAATATTAAAATAATGTGGTCAAAATAAGACATAAACAACACAGGTTGATCAGAATTGACCTGCAGTGATTCAAGATCACTGTATACATATACGTATGGTATATACGTGGTTAATGTTCACTATATTGTACAAATAGAGTCTCTATTAGAAATTTCTTTAAAACATAACCACGTGTCTACAGAAACGATAGATAATTGTAGAACAAAAAGTGAAATATTGGTCATATGGTTATTCGGGTAACTATAAGCTCAAGGAGATCTCTCTCAATAAATGGTTGGATCTCACACCGGAGACATATACCCGGTTAGCGGCAACTGCCTACTCTGTCCTGAAGCCAACCTGGGTGTCGGTTCATCAGTGCATTCGCCTTCTGTGAAAGATGGTGGCCTCTAACGAGGCCCTGCAGTACGGGAGGTTTCACGCTCGGTCCTTCCAACTGGATCTCCTGGACAAGTGGTCGGGATCCCATGTACACATGCACCAGAGAATACGTTTGTCACCAAAGGCCAGGATTTCACTCCTCTGGTGGCTGCAACTGCCTCACCTTCTGGAGGGCCGCAGGTTCGGGATTCAGGACTGGATTCTTCTAACCACGGATGCAAGTCTCCGGGGCTGGGGCGCAGTCACTCCAGGGGAAACCTTTCAAGGAAGGTGGTCAAGTCTGGAAGCCGGCCTGCCGATAAACATTCTGGAACTAAGAGCCGTCTACAACGGTCTTCTTCAAGCAGCCCATCTTCTGAGAAATCGGGCCGTTCAAGTGCAGTCGGACAATGTGACAACAGTGGCTTACATAAACCGACAGGGCGGAACAAAGAGCAGAGCTGCAATGTCAGAGGTAACAAGAATTATCCTCTGGGCAGCAAAACATGTGCTGGTGCTGTCAGCAATCTTCATTCCGGGAGTAGACAACTGGGAAGCGGACTTCCTCAGCAGACACGATCTCCATCCAGGGGGTGTTCAAGGAGGTAACAGATCTCTGGGGCGTATCCCGGATTGACATGATGGCCTCTCGTCTCAACAAGAAGCTTTGGCGGTATTGTTCCAGGTCGAGGGACCCGCAAGCAGTGGCGGTGGATGCTCTAGTGAGTTTTCCAGTCGGTGTACGTGTTTCCTCCACATCCACTCATCCCAAGAGTTCTAAAGCTCATAAGGAGAACAAGGGTTCAAGCGATCCTCATTGCTCCAGACTGGCCAAGAAGGGCTTGGTACGCGGATCTTCTGGATCTACTGCAAGAAGAGCCGAGGCATCTTCCTCTTCGGGAGGACATGCTGCAGCAGGGGCCGTTCGCCTATCAAGACTTACCGCGGCTACGTCTCGGCTTTACAATTTTGCCGAGCTGCAACTTGGTCGGGGTCGAACACGTTTGCAAAGTTCTACAAGTTCGATACTTTGGCCTCTGATGATCTGAAGTTCAGTCAATCAGTTCTGCAGGAACCTCCGCTCTCTCCCTCCCGTTCTGGGAGCTTTGGTACATCCCCATGGTACTAATGTGGACCCCAGCATCCTCTAGGATGTAAGAGAAAATAGGAATTTGGTTACCTACCGGTAAATCCTTTTCTCGTAGTCCGTAGAGGATGCTGGGCGCCCGCCCAGCGCTTCGTATTCCTGCTATCGTTATTTGGTTCAGTACAACTTCTTTTTAGTTGAGTACTGCATTGTTACTTGGTAATTGAGATGTAAAGGATCGCACAGACCTGTAATATAATCAATTAGTTCTATTGTGTATTATCGTCTTTTCCCCATTTAGAAAGCAATTTATCTGAAAAAGAAATAAAACAACAATATATCTATTGGAGGTTGCTCCTGGAATAAAGATTTGGCACTTGATATTAGTCAAAAAGAAAAGAAAAGTATTCCTTTGATAGGGCACACTAAGACTAGTACATCTTAAATTTACTGTAAGTCATTAATCCTTGGGAAAATGACCACTCATGTTAAAATATAACTTTTATTGAATAAACGTTAATAGCCAGCGAAATATGTGAAAGTGAAAGAAATTATAATAATAATGTGAATAAATTAAATTAGAGTGATATTAAAAAGCTAAACCACTGGATAAATATATGCTTGGTTTATTATTTTCCCTTATTGGGATATATTTCTAGTTGCTGAAAAAGTGTATTACAACTAATGTAACACTGTTACTTTTTAGGAGATGATGTGGTGTGAATTATTATACTTTGTATCGATTGGGGTATGGTCCCAGATCTGTTACTATGCCTGAGCTTAATTAATGACAAGAGCCTCATATTAATGGTGTGCGCATCACCAATTAGTCACAGCTCCTATTCGTTATAATTAACAATAATTTGTATGCATTAATCTTTGACATATATACTAAACAATATCCCTCCTATTACGTGTAGAATTTCTTCACATACATCTAACTCCATACATAAATAGTGACTAATCCATATGTGGGCATGTTGCTGTAAGCGGTTGCATGGATCGGCTGATCCGATAATTAATGTGAGCATGTACATTCCACGAATAGCGGCTAAAGGTACATATTTATCTCTGGTGCTTATTTGGACACAAATATACCATTAATCACGGTTTAATATATGAACTCGTTTGTGTTCTTGAATTAAGACACGTGTCCCGTTGTCACTAATCTCATGTGTCATTTCATGTATAATGATTCATTGTTCAGTTGTTACTTGGTAAGTAATGTTTCAGCAGTTGCTGAGTTTTCAAGCTACGTTAGCTTGATGTGCCTTGTATGTGGTAGCTGGTGTGAATCTCGCCACTATCTTTGTTAAATCCTTCTCTCGAAGATGTCCGTATCCTCGGGCACAGTTTCTAGACTGTGTCTGGTAGGAGGGGCATAGAGGGAGAAGCCAGCCCACACTCTCAAACTCTTAAAGTGCCAATGGCTCCTGGTGGACCCGTCTATACCCCATGGTACTAATGTGGATCCCAGCATCCATCCTCTACGGACTACAAGAAAAGGATTTACCGGTAGGTAACCAAAATCCTATTATTTTCCTCATAGGAGAAACGCACATTGCGACCGCTGTGAGTACGCCCTGGCATAGGGCCTTTCTCACCCTCCTCTGCGGCCTCCTCCTCCTCCTGCCAGTCAACATCACTAAGGAGAGGCTCCTCCAGCTCTTCCTCCTGCTCCCTCTCAAAATCCTGCTCCTCTGTGTCAGTTTGCCTGCTTCCAGCACCAGCCTCCTCCTGCTGAGCCTGCTCCTCTTGACTCCTCCCAACCACTGCCCTCCTTGCCACCATGCTGCCTCTCTCCATGCTGCTCTCTTTGACTCTCTTGGTCACTCTCCTCTCCATCTTACACTTCTCCCAGCCTAACAAAGGGCAAAATGGCGCCGGAGACCTTTATATAGGGTGCAGATTCCAGGGGACCTAGCTCGGCCAATAGGTTGGTCAGAAAAGCGCACATTACCGGGTCATAATATCACGACAAATGGCATGACATCGCATGTTTCACTCCCGAATTTGCATCCTACTACATTTGTGATTTTGACAAAAAATTAACGGTTTCAAAAGATGCGATAGGGGTGATTTCGGAATCTTACTAAAAACCGCAGCCTATTTCCATGTCACCCATAATGTCTGATATGTCATCACAACTCACTGCTAATGTTCAGAAAACTCAGCTACTACAACAGGCTGCTGCAGACTTAGCTGCTAGGGCAGATGTTACAAAGCCCCCCCCCCCACCCCCACCCTCTAGCTCAGGACCGCAAAAGCATGGTTTACCTGCTCTACTCTCTGATTTAGATGAGGAAATACAGGAGGATGGGGATGACTTGGATCCCGTTAGTGGGGATTCCACTACTGCTCAGGGTATTGAACCCCTCATTCTGGCTATACGGGACGTGTTAAAACTCCCTCTAGAGGACACTGCGTCACAGCAGTAGTTTTTCTTTACACAAAACAAGCCTAATGTCACTTCCTTGATTCTTCAGAGTTACAGTAGATGACCTATTTAAGTTAGCCTGGAAAAATCCAGACAAAAAATACCAAGTGTCAAAAAGATTTTTGCACACTTTCCCATTTGATCCTGAAGGTAGGAAATTCTGGGAAGAACCCCTGTGGGTTGACGTATCAGTCTATCGACTGTCAAAAAAGGCGGTGCTGCCTGCCCCAGGCTCCTTTACCATAAAGGACCCTGGGGACAGAAAAATAGAGACTACACTAAAGACCATCTACACAGCAGCAGGTGTATCGCAAAGGCCGGTCATAGTGGGATGCTGGATGACCCATGCCATTCATACGTGGGCTACTCAAATTCAGGAGGGCCTCTCCAGGGATATGCCTCTGGTCACTATGGTGACTCTCCTGAAGCACATTCAGGACACTGCACACGTCCTGTGTGACTCACTCAAGGAGATGGGCAATATTAATGCTAGGACTTCTGCCATGGCAGTGTTAGCACGCAGGACCTTGTGGTTGCATCAATGGATAGCGGACGCAGAATCCAAGCGCAGTGTGGAGTCCCTCCCCTTTTCTGGGTAATGGCTCTTTGGGGTTGAGTTGTATACGTGGATTTCCAACGTCACTGCAGGGAAATCTACGTTTCTCCCCACTGGAGCCCCGCCGGCTAGGCGTTCCTACCCGGGGCCGTCTGCTCAGTCCTTTTTGTCTAACAGATTTTGTTCTAGGGCCAGAGGTGCCTCCACTGCGACTAGAGGCACCAGAGAGGAGACAGGAAACTCAGCTGTCACAGGTTCTCAGGAGATCACAGGTTCTGCTTCCACTGAGGCCTCGGCATGACGGTGCCCACCCACCCCGAGGGATTCTCGAGGTGGGAGCTCGACTGCGTCCCTTCATCCGCGTCTGGGAGAGCTGCTGCCAGGATACCTGGGTAACGCACCTCATCTCTCAGGGCTACAAACTGGAGTTCGACGCTGCTCCTCCCCAAACGTGTGTTATGCGGCAACAGGCCGTCCAAAAATTGGTCCAGTATCAAGTCATTGTTCCTGTGCCACTGCAACAACAGGGAAAGGGTTACTTCTCCAACCTGTTTGTGATACCGACACCGGTCGGTTCGGTAAGGCCCATTTTGGATCTAAAATCCTTGAACCCTTGCCTAAAGGTTTTCAAGCTCCAGGTGGAATACTTGCGACAAGTGCTTGCAGTCCTGGAAGAAAGGGAGCTTTTATTGCTCCATTTAGACTGCACTATCCAACTTCTGTCACACCATGGTTGGATCCTCAATTTACAGACCACCTGGAGCCAACTCAGCGGCTCCTGTTCCTGGGAATGTTACTTTATACTGTGACCGGGAAGATGTTCCTCCCAGGGGACACGGTGAGAGCACTTCAGGAGATGGTCCACATGGTTCTCCGGCCTTCTCGAATATCCATCCATCCTTGCATAGGATTGTTGGGAAAGATGGTAGCCTCATATGAGGCGATCCAGTATGGAAGGTTCCATGCCAGGACATTTCAATTGGATCTCCTGAGCAAGTGATCTGGATCACATCTTCAGATGCACTGGATACTCAGGCCAGGATTTCTCTCCTGTGGTGGCTGCGGTCATCCAACCTACTAAAAGGCCGAAGTTCGGGATCCAGGATTGGATACTCCTCAGGACGGATGCGAGTCTGTGAGGATGGGGTGCTGTTATCCAGGGGGCTCAGTTCCAGGGCAGGTGGTCAGCCCACGAAGCCCTCCTTCCAATCAACATTCTGGAACTTCAGGCGATCTTCAATGCCCTGCTTCAGGCCTCTCCTCTACCCAGGGATCATGCGATCCAAGTACAGTCAGACAACACCACAGCAGTGGCGTACATCAATCTGCAAGGAGGGACAAAAAGCAGAGCCTGCATGCGAGAGGTGTCAAGGATACTCCTCTGGGCGGAAACAAATGCAAGAGCAATGTCAGCAATCTTCATTCCGGGTGTGGACAACTGGGAAGCGGACTTTCTGAGTTGTCACGATCTCCACCCGGGAAAGTGAGGGCTCCACCATCAGGTGTTTCAGCAGATCATCGACCGGTGGGGTTGCCAACAAATAGACATGATGGCTTCTTGACTCAAACAGAAGCTTCACTAGTATTGCTCACGAACCAGGGATCGTCAGGCGAGGGCAGTGGATGCACTGACGTCGCCTTGGCCTTACCGGCTGGTCTACCTGTTTTCTCTGATTCCGTTGCTCCAAAGGGTGCTCAAGCGAATCAGGGAGTCCAGACAATTCTGATTGCCCCGGATTGGCCTCGGAGGGCGTGGTACTCGGATCTTCTGGACATGTACGTCGAAGACCCTTGGCCTCTACCACTAAGAAGAGATCTTCAACAAGAACTGTTGGTCTACCCGGACTAACGCCAACTTCGTTTGACGGCATGGAGATTGAGAGGGACATCCTAGCTCACAAGGGCCTTTCCAAAAAGGTTATTGCTTCCATGGTTCAGGAACCTGTGACGTCAAAACACTATCATATCTGGAGAAGATATGTCTCTTGGTGCGAGGAACGCACGTATCCACCTCCGGAGTTCCACTTGGGACGTTTCTTACGTTTCCTGCAGGCTGGTGTTGATAAGGGCTTACGTCTGGGTTCCATTAAGGTCCAGATTTCAGCTCTCTCCATTTTCTTCCAGAAGAAATTGGCGCTTTTGCCAGAAGTTCAGACCTTCTTGCAAGGGGTACTCCACATACAATCTCCTTTTGTGCCGCCCACGGCACCCTGGGATTTGAATGTGGTGTTGGAATTTCTACAGTCCTCCTGGTTTGAACCTCTGATGATGGTAGAAGACAAGTACCTCCCGTGGAAGACGGTGATGCTACTGGCCCTGACTTCTGCTAGATGCGTCTCAGAATTGGGGGCCTTAGGGGGTAATTCCAAGTTGATCGCAGCAGGATTTTTGTTAGCAATTGGGCAAAACCATGTGCACTGCAGGGGAGGCAGATTTAACATGTGCAGAGAGAGTTAGATTTGGGTGTGGTGTGTTCAATCTGCAATCTAAATTGCAGTGTAAAAATAAAGCAGCCAGTATTTACCCTGCACAGAAATGAAATAACCCACCCAAATCTAACTCTTTCTGCACATGTTATATCTGTTTCCCCTGCAGTGCACATGGTTTTGCCCAATTGCTATCAAAAATCCTGCTGCGATCAACTTGGAATTACCCCCTTAGTGCGTAAAAGTCGATACTTGGTCTTTTTTGAGGACAGAGCGGAGCTCAGGACTAGGCAGCAGTTCCTGCGGAAGGTTGTCTCTGCGTTTCACCTGAATCAACCTATTGTGGTTCCGTCAAGTTCTAATACTTCTGCTCCTCCAGAGGCATTGGATGCTATGCGAGCCTTGAAGATCTATGTCAAGCTAACGGCTCGGATCAGGAAGACGGATTCCTTGTTCGTGCTCTATGATGCACAGAAAAAGGGTTGTCCTGCTTCGAAGCAGTCCATTGCTTGTTGGCATAGGTTTACTATCCAATAGGCCTATGTGTCGGCAGCATTACCTGTTCTTAAATCTCTGAAGGCCCACTCTACAAGATCAGTGGGGTCTTCCTGGGCGGCTGCCTGTTGAGTCTCAGCCTTGCAACTATGCCAAGCTGCTACCTGGTCGGGGAAGAACACTTTTGTTAAGTTCTACAAGTTTGATACCCTGGCCAAAGAGGATACCCAGTTTGGGCAGGCGGTGCTGCAGAAGTCTCCGCACATTCCCGCCCGTTCTGGAAGCTTTGGGACGTCCCCATCGTACTAAGTCTCCCCATTATCCCTTATGGATGCTAGCGAAAATAGGATTTTAATTACCTACCAGTAAATCCTTTTCTCATAAGGGATATTGGACGCCCAACTCAGTACGTTGACTTTTCTCTGACGTCCTAGTGGATGCTGGGGACTCCGTAAGGACCATGGGGAATAGCGGCTCCGCAGGAGTCTGGGCACAAAAGTAAAGCTTTAGGACTACCTGGTGTGCACTGGCTCCTCCCCCTATGACCCTCCTCCAAGCCTCAGTTAGATTTTTGTGCCCGAACGAGAAGGGTGCACTCTAGGTGGCTCTCCTGAGCTGCTTAGTGAAAAGTTTAGTTTTAGGTTTTTTATTTTCAGTGAGACCTGCTGGCAACAGGCTCACTGCATCGAGGGACTAAGGGGAGAAGAAGCGAACTCACCTGCGTGCAGAGTGGATTGGGCTTCTTAGGCTACTGGACATTAGCTCCAGAGGGACCGATCACAGGCCCAGCCATGGATAGGTCCCAGAGCCGCGCCGCCGGCCCCCTTACAGAGCCAGAAGTGGTCCGGAAAATCGGCGGCAGAAGACGTCCTGTCTTCAACAAGGTAGCGCACAGCACTGCAGCTGTGCGCCATTGCTCTCAGCACACTTCACACTCCGGTCACTGAGGGTGCAGGGCGCTGGGGGGGGGGGCGCCCTGAGACGCAATAAAAACACCTTGGATGGCAAAAAATGCATCACATATAGCTCCTGGGCTATATGGATGAATTTAACCCCTGCCAGAATACACAGAAAAACGGGAGATAAGGCCGCCGAGAAGGGGGCGGAGCCTATCTCCTCAGCACACTGGCGCCATTTTCCCTCACAGCTCCGTTGGAGGGAAGCTCCCTGGCTCTCCCCTGCAGTCACTACACTACAGAAAGGGTTAAAAAAGAGAGGGGGGCACTAATTAGGCGCAGTATTAAAAATACAGCAGCTATAGGGGAAAAACACTTATATAAGGTTATCCCTGTGTATATATATATATATAGCGCTCTGGTGTGTGCTGGCAAACTCTCCCTCTGTCTCCCCAAAGGGCTAGTGGGGTCCTGTCCTCTATCAGAGCATTCCCTGTGTGTGTGCTGTGTGTCGGTACGTTTGTGTCGACATGTATGAGGAGGAAAATTATGTGGAGACGGAGCAAATTGCCTGTAATAGTGATGTCACCCCCTAGGGGGTCGACACCTGAGTGGATGAACTGTTGGAAGGAATTACGTGACAGTGTCAGCTCTGTATAAAAGACAGTGGTTGACATGAGACAGCCGGCTACTCAGCTTGTGCCTGTCCAGACGTCTCATAGGCCGTCAGGGGCTCTAAAGCGCCCGTTACCTCAGATGGCAGATACAGACGCCGACACGGATACTGACTCCAGTGTCGACGGTGAAGAGACAAATGTGACTTCCAGTAGGGCCACACGTTACATGATTGAGGCAATGAAAAATGTTTTACACATTTCTGATAATACGAGTACCACCAAAAAAGGGGTATTATGTTCGGTGAGGAAAAACTACCTGTAGTTTTCCTGAATCTGAGAAATTAAATGAGGTGTGTGATGATGCGTGGGTTTCCCCCGATAACAACTGATAATTTCTAATATGTTATTGGCATTATATCCTTTCCCGCCAGAGGTTAGGGTGCTTTGGGAAACACCCCCTAGGGTGGGTAAAGCGCTCACACGCTTGTAAGAACAAGGGCTCTACCCTCTCCTGAGATGGCCGCCCTTAAGGATCCTGCTGATAGAAAGCAGGAGGGTATCCTAAAATGTATTTACACACATACTAGTGTTATACTGCGACCAGCAATCGCCTCAGCCTGGATGTGCAGTGCTGGGTTGGCGTGGTCTGATTCCCTGACTGAAAATATTGATACCCTAAATAGGGACAGTATATTATTGCCTATAGAGCATTTAAAAGATGCATTTCTATATATGCGTGATGCACAGCGGAATATTTGCCGACTGGCATCAAGTGTAAGTGCGTTGTCCATTTCTGCCAGAAGAGGGTTATGGACACGACAGTGGTCAGGTGATGCGGATTCCAAACGGCATTTGGAAGTATTGCCTTATAAAGGGGAGGAGTTATTTGGGGTCGGTCTTTCAGACCTGGTGGCCACGGCAACAGCTGGGAATTCCACGTTTCTACCCCAGGTCGCCTCTCAACATAAGAAGACGCCGTATTATCAGGCGCAGTCCTTTCGTTCCCAGAAGGGCAAGCGGGCAAAAGGTTCCTCATTTCTGCCCCGTGACAGAGGGAGAGGAAAAAGGCTGCAGAAATCAGCCAGTTCCCAGGAACAGAAGCCCTCTCCCGCCTCTGCCAAGCCCTCAGCATGACGCTGGGGCTTTACAAGCAGACTCAGGCACGGTGGGGGCCCGTCTCAATGAATTTCAGCGCGCAGTGGGCTCACCTGCAAGTAGACCCCTGGATCCTTCAGGTGATATCTCAGGGGTACAAATTGGAATTCGAGACGTCTCCCCCTCGCCGTTTTCCTAAAGTCGGCTTTACCGACGTCTCCCTCTGACAGGGAGGCAGTTTTGGAAGCCATTCACAAGCTGTATTCCCAGCAGGTGATAATCAAGGTACCCCTCCTGCAACAGGGAACGGGGTATTATTCCACACTGTTGTGGTACCGAAGCTGGACAGCTCGGTGAGACCGATTCTAAATCTAAAATCTTTGAACACTTACATACGGAGGTTCAAATTCAAGATGGAGTCACTCAGAGCAGTGATTGCGAACCTGGAAGAAGGGGACTACATGATGTCTCGGGACATCAAGGATGCTTACCTTCATGTCCCAATTTACCCTTCTCACCAAGGGTACCTCAGGTTTGTGGTACAGAACTGTCACTATCAGTTTCAGACGCTGCCGTTTGGATGGTCCACGGCACCCCGGGTCTTTACCAAGGTAACGGCCGAAATGATGATACTCCTTCGAAGGAAGGGAGTTTTAGTTATCCCTTACTTGGACGATCTCCTGATAAGGGTAAGATCCAGAGAACAGTTGGAGGTCGGTGTAGCACTATCTCAGGTAGTGTTGCGGCAGCACGGTTGGATTCTCAATATTCCAAAATCGCAGCTGGTTCCGACGACTCGTCTTCTGTTCCTAGGGATGATCCTGGACACAGTCCAGAAAAAGGTGTTTCTCCCGGAGGAGAAAGCCAGGGAGTTATCCGAGCTAGTCAGGAACCTCCTAAAACCGAGCCAAGTCTCAGTGCATCAATGCACAAGGGTTCTGGGAAAAATGGTGGCTTCCTACGAAGCAATCCCATTCGGCAGATTCCACGCAAGAACTTTCCAGTGGGACCTGCTGGACAAATGGTCCGGGTCGCATCTTCAGATGCATCAGCGGATAACCCGGTCACCAAGGACAAGGGTGTCCCTCCTGTGGTGGTTGCAGAGTGCTCATCTTCTAGAGGGCCGCAGATTCGGCATTCAGGACTGGGTCCTGGTGACCACGGATGCCAGCCTGCGAGGCTGGGGAGCAGTCACAATGGGAAGGAATTTCCAGGGCTTATGGTCAAGCCTGGAGACATCACTTCACATAAATATCCTGAAGCTAAGGGCCATTTACAATGCTCTAAGCTTAGCAAGACCTCTGCTTCAAGGTCAGCCGGTGTTGATCCAGTCGGACAACATCACGGCAGTCACCCACGTAAACAGACAGGGTGGCACAAGAAGCAGGAGGGCAATGGCAGTAGCTGCAAGGATTCTTCGCTGGGCGGAAAATCATGTGATAGCACTGTCAGCAGTGTTCATTCCGGGAATGGACAACTGGGAAGCAGACTTCCTCAGCAGACGCTCTGGTAACACCGTGGGTGTACCGGTCAGTGTATGTGTTCCATCCTCTGCCTCTCATACACAAGGTACTGAGAATTATAAGATGAAGAGGAGTAAGCACTATATTCATGGCTCCGGATTGGCCAAGAAGGACTTGGTAACCGGAACTTCAAGAGATGCTCACAGAGGATCCGTGGCCTCTACCTCTAAGAAGGGACCTGCTCCAGCAAGGACCCTGTCTGTTCCAAGACTTACCGCGGCTGCGTTTGACGGCATGGCGGTTGAACGCCGGATCCTGAAGGAAAAAGGCATTCCGGATGAAGTCATCCCTATCCTGATCAAAGCCAGGAAGGATGTAACCGCAAAACATTATCACCGCATTTGGCGAAAATATGTTGCGTGGTGCGAGGCCAGTAAGGCCCGACGGAGGAATTTCAACTGGGTCGATTCCTACATTTCCTGCAAACAGGAGTGTCTATGGGCCTGAAATTGGGGTCCATTAAGGTTCAAATTTCGGCCCTGTCAATTTTCTTCCAAAAAGAACTAGCTTCAGTCCCTGAAGTTCAGACGTTTGTAAAAGGGGTACTGTATATACAGCCTCCTTTTGTGCCTCCAGTGGCACCTTGGGATCTCAATGTAGTTTTTGGGTTCCAAAAGTCACATTGGGTTGAACCACTTAAATATGTGGAGTTAAAATTTCTCACATGGAAGGTGGTCATGCTGTTGGCCCTAGCCTGGGCCAGGCGCGTGTCAGAATTGGCGGCTTTATCCTGTAAAAGCCCTTATCTGATTTTCCATTCGGACAGGGCGGAATTGAGGACTCGTCCTCAGTTTCTCCCTAAGGTGGTTTCAGCGTTTCACCTGAACCAACCTATGGTGGTGCCTGCGGCTACTAGGGACTTGGAGGACTCCAAGTTGCTAGACGTTGTCAGGGCCCTGAAAATATATGTTTCCAGGACGGCTGGAGTCAGAAAATCTGACTCGCTTTTTATCCTGTATGCACCCAACAAGCTGGGTGCTCCTGCTTCTAAGCAGACTATTGCTCGTTGGATTTGTAGTACAATTCAGCTTGCACATTCTGTGGCAGGCCTGCCACAGCCAAAAATCTGTAAATGCCCACTCCACAAGGGAGGTGGGCTCATCTTGGGCGGCTGCCCGAGGGGTCTCGGCTTTACAACTTTGCCGAGCAGCTACTTGGTCAGGAGCAAATACGTTTGTAAAATTCTACAAATTTGATACCCTGGCTGAGGAGGACCTGGAGTTCTCTCATTTGGTGCTGCAGAGTCATCCGCACTCTCCCTCTCGTTTGGGAGCTTTGGTATAATCCCCATGGTCCTTACGGAGTCCCCAGCATCCACTAGGACGTCAGAGAAAATAAGAATTTACTTACCGATAATTCTATTTCTCGTAGTCCGCAGTGGATGCTGGGCGCCCATCCCAAGTGCGGATTGTCTGCAATACTGGTACATAGTTATTGTTACCAAAAATCGGGTTATTTCTGTAGTGAGCCATCTTTTTTAGAGGCTCCTCTGTTATCATGCTATTAACTGGGTTTAGATCACAAGTTATACGGTGTGATTGGTGTGGCTGGTATGAGTCTTACCCGGGATTCAAAATCCTTCCTTATTGTGTACGCTCGTCCGGGCACAGTATCCTAACTGAGGCTTGGAGGAGGGTCATAGGGGGAGGAGCCAGTGCACACCAGGTAGTCCTAAAGCTTTACTTTTGTGCCCAGACTCCTGCGGAGCCGCTATTCCCCATGGTCCTTACGGAGTCCCCAGCATCCACTACGGACTACGAGAAATAGAATTATCGGTAAGTAAATTCTTATTTTCTGCAGGTTCTCTTTTATGTGTTTACCTTTTCAGCTGTTGCTGTTTTTGTTACCAGTCATTGCTGGTTGTTGTTTGTTAGTGGTGTGCTGATATATAAATCTCACCACTCATTGGGGGTGATTCTGAGTTGTTCGCTTGCTAGCTGATTTTAGCAGCATTGCACACACTAAGCCGCCGCCCTCTGGGAGTGTATCTTAGCATAGCAGAATTGCGAACGAAACATTAGCAGAATTGCGAATAGAAAATTCTTAGCAGTTTCTGAGTAGCTCCAGACTTACTCAGCCATTGCGACCAGCTCAGTCCTTTTCGTTCCTGGTTTGACGTCACAAACACACCCAGCGTTTGTCCAACCACTCCCCCGTTTCTCCAGCCACTCCTGCATTTTGCAACTCGAACGCCTGCGTTTTTCCGCACACTCCCATAAAACGGTCAGTTTCCGCCCGAAACACCCACTTCCTGTCAATCACACTACGATCAGCAGAGCGATGAAAAAGCTTTGTTATGCCGTGAGTAAAATACCTTACTTTTGTGTAAAATAACTAGGCGCATGCGCTCTGCGAACATTGCGCATGTGCAGTTAGCGGATAATCGCAGTATAGCGAAAATCGTCAACGAGCGAACAACTCGGAATGACCACCATTGTTATTATGTTCCTTCTCATATATATGTCCTTTCTCCTTCAGGCACTGTTTTACATATAACTGCCTGTAGGAGGAGGCATAGGGGGGAGAAGCCAGCACACCCAGTGAAGAAATTTAAAGTGCACCGGCTCCTTTGGACCCCGTCTATACCCCATCATACTATGGGGGTAATTCAGAGTTGATCGCAGCAGCAAATTTGTTAGCAGTTGGGCAAAACCATGTGCACTGCAGGTGTGGCAGATATAACATTTTCAGAGAGAGTTAGATTTGGGTGGGTTATTTTGTTTATGTGCAGGGTAAATACTGGCTGCTTTATTTTTACACTGCAATTTAGATTTCAGTTTGAACACACCCCACCCAAATGTAACTCTCTCTGCACATGTTACATCTGCCCCACCTGCAGTGCACATGGGACCTAATTCAGAGTTGATCGCAGCAGCACATTTGTTAGCAGTTGGGCAGAATCATGGGGTTCATTCCGACCCGTTCGCACGCTGTTGTTTGTCGCAGTGGTGCGAACGGGTCGGGTCTGCGTGGCGGCCGCAATGCGCACGTGCGTCGTTGCCCAGCTACGGCTTTTGCCGAAGAAAGCGATCGCTGGAACGATCGCAAGAAGATTGACAGCAGGAAGGCGTTCCGGGGCGGCAACTCACCATTTTCTGGGAGTGGTGAGTCCAACGCAGGCGTGTCAAGGCGTTTGGAGGGCGGATGTCAGACGTAATTTCCGGGACCTGCATCGATGGATCGATCATACAGCGTAAGTAACTCTTACCCTGATCTTCTTTTACAGGAAACTTTTTTTGCATAGCGGGGCTGCACAAGCGTTCGCAGCCCTGCTATGCAGAAATACACTCCCCCATAGGCGGCGTCTAGTTGATCGCATGGGCAGCAAAAAGTTGCTACGTGCGATCAACTCGTAATGACCCCCCATGTGCACTGCAGGGGGGGCAGATATAACATGTGCAGAGAGAGTTAGATTTAGGTGGGGTTTTCAAACTGAAATCTAAATTGCAGTGTAAAAATCAAGCAGCCAGTATTTACCCTGCACAGAAACAAAATAACCCACCCAAATCTAACTTTCTCTACACATGTTATATCTGCCATACCTGCATGATTTTGCCCAACTGCTAACACATTTGCTGCTGTGATCAACTCTGAATTAGGCCCTAAGGGGGTCATTCCGAGTTGATCGCTCGTAGCAACTCTTTGCTGCCTGTGTGATCAACTAGACGCCGCCTATGGGGCCCTGCTTTGCAAAAACAGTTTCCTGTAAAAGAAGACCAGGGTAAGAGTTACTTACCCTGTGCGATCGATCCAGCGATGCAGGTTCCGGAATTGACGTCAGAGATCCGCCCTCCAAACGCCTAGACACGTCAGCGTTTGACTCACCACTCCCTGAAAACGGTGAGTTGCCGCCCGGTTCCGCCTTCCTCTTGTCAATCTTCTTGCGATCGCCGCTGCAACCATTTTCTTTGCGTCGCCTGGCAACAACGCACCTGCGCAATGGGTCCGCCACGCATGCGCAATTCCGACCCGATCGCACGGCTGTGAAGAAGCGCAGCGTGCGATCAGGCGAATTGACCCCCTAAGTCTCCCCAATATCCCTTATAGACTACGAGAAAAGGATTTACTTAATATAGGTAATTAAAATCCTATTTTTTTACCTAAGTGATGGGTGTATGTTTTTACAGTGCCAATAAGGATAGTAAGAAACATTTCCCTCTGTTACAATATGACTGGTGGTTCCACCTTGTAGGTATGACGAGGGAAGATTCTCTCAACATTGAAGCTCTTATAAAACACCAGCAGCACTTAGAAGACAGGAGGCAGACATTAAATGCTGACATGAAAACTAAATATGTCCCGATCCAGAGAAAGCAAGAACTGGATATAAAGCTCAGCCTCGCTGTACAGGAAAAGGAAGAGGCAGAATCAGTCAACAGGGCATTAATGGACAGGTATTTCCAATGGCTAAAGTGCCTTTACCTTTAGCATATTTGTGCAGTTTACAGTTACATCACTGGAAAAATAAACACTGGTATACATGGATGTTGTGTTGGTTAGCATTACTGCCTCACAGCGTTGAGGTCCTGGGTTTAACTCCCACCACAGCGCTAACTATGTTGAGTTTGTATATTCTCCTTGTGCATGCGTGGGCTTCCTCCAGATACTCCGGTTTCCTCCCACACTCCAAAAATATACTGGTAGGTTAATTGGAGCCGCACAAATAATTAACCCAAGTGTGTACATGTACATGTGATAGGGCAGACTAGATGGGCCAAATGTTTCTTATATGCCCCCACCATCTCTATTGACAGGGCCAAATGTCATGTGACCTACAGGTGCCATGTGACTATTGCAGCTATTTAGTGCACTCACCCCTGTGTTGCCCCCTGCCATAGCTCAGTGAGACAGAAGAGCAGAGGGAGGTTTGTGCAGCTATTTAGTGCCCTCACCCCTGTGTTGCCCCCTGCCATGGCTCAGTGAGACAGAAGAGCACAGGGAGGTTTGTGCAGCTATTTAGTGCCCTCACCCCTGTGTTGCCCCCTGCCATGGCTCAGTGAGACAGAAGAGCAGAGGAAGGTTTGTGCAGTTATTTAGTGCCCTCACCCCTGTGTTGCCCCCTGCCATGGCTCAGTGAGACAGAAGAGCAGAGGAAGGTTTGTGAAGTTATTTAGTGCACTCACCCCTGTGTTGCCCCCTGCCATGGCTCAGTGAGACAGAAGAGCAGAGTAAGGTTTGAACAGCTATTTAGTGCACTCACCCCTGTGTTGCCCCCTGCCATGGCTCAGTGAGACAGAAGAGCAGAGGAAGGTTTGTGCAGCTATTTAGTGCACTCACCCCTGTGTTGCTCCCTGCCATGGCTCAGTGAGACAGAAGAGCAGAGGAAGGTTTGTGAAGTTATTTAGTGCACTCACCCCTGTGTTGCCCCCTGCCATGGCTCAGTGAGACAGAAGAGCAGAGGAAGGTTTGAACAGCTATTTAGTGCACTCACCCCTGTGTTGCCCCCTGCCATGGCTCAGTGAGACAGAAGAGCAGAGGGAGGTTTGAACAGCTATTTAGTGCACTCACCCCTGTGTTGCCCCCTGCCATGGCTCAGTGAGACAGAAGAGCAGAGGAAGGTTTGAACAGCTATTTAGTGCACTCACCCCTGTGTTGCCCCCTGCCATGGCTCAGTGAGACAGAAGAGCAGAGGGAGGTTTGTGCAGCTATTTAGTGCCCTCACCCCTGTGTTGCCCCCTGCCATGGCTCAGTGAGACAGAAGAGCAGAGGAAGGTTTGTGCAGCTATTTAGTGCACTCACCCCTGTGTTGCTCCCTGCCATAGCTCAGTGAGACAGAAGAGCAGAGGAAGGTTTGTGCAGCTATTTAGTGCACTCATCCCTGTGTTGCCTACTGCCTTGGCTCAGTGAGACAGAAGAGCAGAGGGAGGTTTGTGCAGCTATTTAGTGCCCTCACCCCTGTGTTGCTCCCTGCCATGGCTCAGTGAGACAGAAGAGCAGAGGAAGGTTTGTGCAGCTATTTAGTGCACTCATCCCTGTGTTGCCTACTGCCTTGGCTCAGTGAGACAGAAGAGCAGAGGGAGGTTTGTGCAGATATTTAGTGCACTCACCCCTGTGTTGCCCCCTGCCATGGCTCAGTGAGACAGAAGAGCAGAGGAAGGTTTGTGCAGCTATTTAGTGCACTCATCCCTGTGTTGCCTACTGCCTTGGCTCAGTGAGACAGAAGAGCAGAGGGAGGTTTGTGCAGATATTTAATGCACTCACCCCTGTGTTGCCCCCTGCCATGGCTCAGTGAGACAGAAGAGCAGAGGGAGGTTTGTGCAGATATTTAATGCACTCACCCCTGTGTTGCCCCCTGCCATGGCTCAGTGAGACAGAAGAGCAGAGGGAGGTTTGTGCAGCTATTTAGTGCCCTCACCCCTGTGTTGCCCCCTGCCATGGCTCAGTGAGACAGAAGAGCAGAGGGAGGTTTGTGCAGCTATTTAGTGCCCTCACCCCTGTGTTGCCCCCTGCCATGGCTCAGTGAGACAGAAGAGCAGAGGGAGGTTTGTGCAGCTATTTAGTGCCCTCACCCCTGTGTTGCCCCCTGCCATGGCTCAGTGAGACAGAAGAGTAGGGAGAGGTTTGTGTAAAAAAACATCCATATGTATAACTCTCATTTTTACATTATTATTGCTTTAAATTGTCCAGTTGATATTGTTTTATATTGACAGATATCCTATAAAGATCATTCTGTTTATATAGTTTGTTATGTTACTTATTCAGACATTTGTGCTTATCTCATTTCCTTGTAGCTACAAGAAGAAACGAGTAATTGCGGATACAATATTATCCTGGTCAAGATCTGATAAAAGTGTTACGCTCTATGAGACGTTAGGTCAAATGATGGCAAAAGAACATGAAATAAAAGGTATTTATGCGACTACATTATATATAAATCTGTTAATTTCTTAATAGAAAAGCAACCCTGTAAAGCTAGATAGCCTTTCCTATAGTAATAGTGGGATCTGTCATTCTTCTTGCACAAATGAATATCCCAGAACTGAACAATAGGACCATCCCGGGTATTGAGAGGTATCGAAAACGTCAATCCCGTGATTCTCTGGATTGGGTTGCAGACCCGCCCACCCCAGCCCAGCTCACACAAATGCTCACCATCGTGGGCGGGAGGGCTTGCAGGCGGCGACGTGCGGGCCTGGTGGCTGGTGTCAGACTGACAGTGGGTGGAAGGGCTTGTGGGCGGTGAGGTGTGCGGCTGGCTGGCGTCAGACTGCGCAGCGTGACCTCTGACATCATGTCATGCTGTGCAGTACGCACTGCTGGGGGCAGGAAGAGCCGGAAGAAGGGAGCCGGGCAACGTTTGAGACTCCTGAGGACGCTCAACGCTGCCTGGCATAAAGAAAACAATGGAGCAGGTAAATTCTGCAATCCTCGGGACTGGAGCTTCCAATTCCGGGATTGAATCCTGGAATTTTTTTGCCTAAATCCTGGGATCCCGCTAATCCCAATCCTGGGATTGGCCTCCCTATGCGTGGCCCACAGACGGTGTCCAGATTTCCACCGCAACACATTAGAGCCTGTAGGTGCAGATGGAAGATTCCAATAGACACAGATCTATAGCAGGCATGTTCCAAATGCAGAATAATATGACTGATATCGATCTGATATTTAGCGATCAAAAAGCTAGTTTTAGGTCCACACGACTGCGACATCGAGCTGCCAATATTGCAGCTTGTGGTGCCGCCATTATACGTAAATGTAATTCTGCCTCATCGTGACTCTGCCGCCCCCCCCCCCCCCCCACTATACAGTGCCAAGAAAATAGGCATTGCATAGAGGGGGCAGGGCTAGGATGACACAATTGAGCACTAATCACATCATCAGGCCCCCTCGGCCCACCCACTTGTTCTCTGTAAGTAAGCGGCCACGTGGGGGTGGGGGTGCGAACAGCTAGCATGGGGTGCAAGTGCCTGGATGGGGGTGCGGGAGACTTTCCCACCTTTCCGGGTTGCCAGGAGTGCCACCTGATTTTCGAGAGCCTCCCTGCCATTCCGGGACAGTAGGCAAGTATGAACCAGATATGTCATTTTTGTTAGGGTTTATTTATGAGGTCGCCACTACCTCTGTATGCTGTTTAGGTGAGCGACCTTGGGTCACGTGTCTGGGGGTCCTGCATTACGCAGCTCTGCTATTCATCTATAGCCAAGGTATGGTGTCTTATTTTGTTTTCATTATTATTATTTGCTCTTTGTTTCTTTTCTTTTGTTTGTTTTGTCCTATATCTATGTTGTTGTCTTCATTAATCTGTTAATTGACTCTTACTCTGTTCACCTTGTCATGCTGTATATGAGCAGAGATGACTTTTCAACTTACGTCTGCATGGTTTCCCGTATCTGGAACCATAATTGCTCATTCTCTGCCTAGCTTTGTACTACTTTTACGAACTGGTTATATACTGTCTGTTACATGTCCGTTTGTTTTTTGTGAAATCAATAAAAAAGATTGAAAAAAAACCCAAGGCTTAACCAAGCACATTTAGGGGCAGTGCCGATGTTCACGGAAATTAGCACTTTCTTGCAACTGTGCATGTGTGAGTTGCAGGTCCGATTGAGCAGCGCTGGCTCTAGAATGTATTGGGCGGTCCTGGGAGGTGGCTAAGCAGGTGCATGAAAAAAGGGATTTTTGTTACTTACCGTAAAATCTCTTTCTCTGATTCCATCTGGGGGACGCTGCGCACTTACTGATGGGTTAGAGTGTGTGGGATGGGAATTTGGCACAGAACTTATATAAACTAACTCCTCCCCCCTCTAAACCTCCCATCTCCAGCCTGACTAGCAGATCACCTCAGTTTACGTTTAGCAAAGCCGGAAGAGACAGAACAGAACATAACCAATAATCCAGACAAAAATACGGGAAGGATCGCAGCGTCCCCCAGATAGAAGAGAAAGAGATTTTACGGTAAGTAACAAAAATCCCCTTTTCTCATACGTCATAGAGGATTCTGGGGTCCACTTTAGTACCATGGGGTATAGACGGTTCTGCAGGAGCCATGGGCACTTTAAGACTTTTTCAGAGTGTGAACTGGCTCCTCCCTCTACGCCCCTCCTCCAGACCTCAGTTTAGAAAATGTGCCCAGGCAGACTGGTCGCACTGTAGTGGAGCTCTACTGAGTTCTACTAAAAATACTTTATTTAGGTTTTTTATTTTACAGGGGACTGCTGGCAACAGTCTCCCTGCTTCCTATATAATTTCATGCCACTTCCTCTGCTGACAGGACACCATTAGCTCCTGAAGGGTACTGAACACTAGCTGCGGCTACGCGCTCACTCCCACAGCACGCGGTCACCCCCCTAACAGAGCCAGAAGTCAGAAGACTGGTGAGTAGTGTTACTGGAGATCTGCTGAGAGGGACCTCCAGTCATCGTGACGGCTTAAGGTACCCCGCAGCGAGCGGGAACGCTGCGCGAGCATGCAGTCCATAACACAGAGCCCAGCAGGGTGCAGGGTGTGCGGGGGGGGGGGGGGGCTGGGCAGCATGAATCCTACTCTCTCTGGCAAAAGGGTAGCATATGATGTTGGTACACAGTCCTACAACCCCCGCCAGTATAAAGTTCTATGATAATAGCTGAGGAGAAATGCGCCATTGCAGGGGGCGGAGCTTCTTCCTCAGACAGCCAGCACACTGCTCAGCGCCATTTTCTCCCACCAGCTGCAGGGGAAGAAACGCTGATCCTCCTCTCCACTTCTGAAACAAGTATCAGGGTGCAAAAAGGGGGGGGGGGGAGTGTAATACTTAGGTGTTAAACCTATTATTGGCAATATATAAGCGCTTGAAAGTCTCTGTGTACAAAATATGTTACACAGGGATGTTTTCTGTGGGCGCTGAGTTGTGAGCTGGCAATTCCTTTCTGTGTCCCTCTGACAGATTTTACTGTGGGTCTGTCCCCAGAAGCCCCGGAGTGTCTGTGGTGTGATTGTGCACGTGTGTGACATGTCTGAGGCAGGGAGCTCTTCCCCCTGAGGGAGCCATTTTAGGGACACAGAGTTGTAATGTGGTGGCGCTGCCGTCGCACCACGAGCCTGAATGGGTGAAAGAATTACGTGATAGTGTGAATCATATCAGTAAGAGATTGGATACGTCTGAGTCTCATGCAGAAAACTGGAGAAAATCCGTGGAAGATGTGATTTTTAATAGTTCTGCCTTTTCATCCACAGGGGACCCCTCTGGTTCACAAAAAAGGTCATTTGCACAAGTAGTACAAACTGATACCGACTCTGATTCCTGTGTCGACACTAGTGATTCCAGGGGAATTGATCCAAAGTTAGCGAAAAACATTCAATACATGATTGTTGCTATAAAGGAGATGTTAGAAGTTACGGAGCCCCCTCCTTTACCACAGGAGAAGGCTTACTTTAATAAAGAGAAGAAAATTAATGTAACTTTCCCTCCATCTCATGAGCTGAACAGTCTCTTTGAGGGAGTCTGGACTAACCCTGAAAAGAAATTGCAGATTCCCAAAAGAATTCAGGCAGCTTACCCTTTCCTGGCAGAGGACAGGAAAAGGTGGGAGTCACCCCCCATTTTAGACAGTGCCGACAGTGCCCTGTCACGCTTAACAAAAAAGGTGATTCTCCCTGCGCCTGGGACGGCTTCACTAAAGGAGCTGGCAGACCGCAAGTTAGAGACTAGGTTAAAATCTATTTATGTGACCAATGGGACTCTACTCAGGCCTACCATTGCCTGTGCGTGGGTGAGTAGTGCTATTGAAAAGTGGTCAGAAAACTTGTCATCAGACATAGACACAATAGATAGAGACGAGATACTCCTAACGTTAGGTCATATCAAAGACGCTGCTGCATATATGCTGGAAGCCATGAAAGATATTGGTCTCTTGAGACCAAGAGCCGCTACCATGGCAATTTCAGCACGTAGGGCGTTGTGGATTCACCAATGGAATGCTGACGCAGATTCCAAAAGGAATATGGAGGCTCTCCCGTATAAAGGCGAGGCCTTGTTTGGAGATGGTCTGGATGCCTTAGTTTCTGCGGCTACCGCAGGTAAGTCAACATTTTTGCCTAATGCTCCTGCCCCGGCGAAAAAGATACATCACTCTCACATACAGTCCTTACGGCCCAATAAATACAAAAAGGGTAAAGGTTCCCCTTTCTTTGCAGGTAATGGAAGGGGAAAAGGAAAAAAGTCCACAGCGTCTCCAGGATCACAGGAGCAGAAATCAACCTCTGCTTCTGCCAAATCTTCAGCATGACGCTGGGGCTCACTTGCGGGAGTTCGCTCAGGTGGGGGCACGTCTGAAACTCTTCAGTCAGATTTGGGTTCAATCTGGCCTGGACCCATGGGTCTTACAAATTGTGTCCCACAGGTACAAGCTGGAGTTTCAAGACATTCCCCCATGCCGATTTTTCAAATCGGCCTTACCAGCTTCTGTCCCAGACAGGGAAGTGGTATCAGCAGCAATACAAAAATTGTGTCAGGAGCAAGTGATTGTCCTGGTTCCCTTGTCACAACAAGGAGAAGGTTTTTATTCAAGCCTTTTCGTAGTTCCGAAGCCGGACGGCTCGGTCAGACCAATTCTGAATCTGAAAACACTGAATCTCTTCCTGCAAAGGTTCAAATTCAAGATGGAATCTCTGAGGGCAGTGATTTCCAGTCTGGAAGAAAGGGACTTCATGGTGTCAGTGGACATAAAAGATGCCTACTTGCATGTTCCTATATATCCTCCGCATCAAGCTTATCTGAGATTTGCAGTGCAGGATTGTCATTACCAATTTCAGACGTTGACAAAACAAGATTTATCCTGCACCAGACTAGATATAATTAGTTGATTCAATAAACAAAAAACCAACTGAGCAGAAGAACCAATTAAGCCCCCATGGGCAGCTATTCTAACGTTGGAGGTGCTCCTAGGAATTATGTACCTGATACACATTAATTTAGTGGATGTGGAAGAGCCCACATCTCACCAAAAGAGAAGAAATTCCTTTGTTTGGAGCACTCTTTTAAATAATCTATGTGAATGAAAAATTGAATTTATTAACACTTAACTTTTATTATTCCTTAATTGACTTAAAATTTGAAAGGGGTATAGTATATACATCAATTAATAAATCCCTTTATAAACAGTGGTAAAATATAAATGAGAGCAATTACAGTAATTTATTATATAATAATGTAATTGCTCAAATAGAAAGAATTAATTAACAATGATAGTAATCTATCAGACCATTCAGGTAAACAGCAGTAGTGATATTTTATACTCTCATATAGTCAGAGGATTCATGACCATTCAGATATCACAAGTTAGTTCAGACTAATTATATGCGTCTGAGTTTCATCAAGCGGTATAAATAATTCTGAGTGAATTCATTGGATCAGCTTCTCCCCACACCTCAATCAAGCTTGTACACAAAAGGACTGATCCTTTATCATAGAGCAGAAATGCTATCCATAGTTGTGTTTAGAAAGTAAAAAGTAAAAGATAACATTTTGACTTCCTGATATATATTGTATCACAATTATATGGAGCAGATATTAGATACATGAATAGCCACCTTGTATTGGGGCCACATTCCAGTCCCTGTGTAACAAAATCATGTGAATCAATAAACATTCAAAAACATTTAAGATGAAAGGGGTGTGCATTACAAATCCTGTAAAAAATGATCCATAATCTGGAAGTACATTGCTTCATAGACAATAATTGTGTTATGGTATAACAAATAAGGAGGGGAGGGGGAAGAAAAAGAGAGAGAGAGAAAGAGAGAGAGAAAACAAACAAAACAGAAGGTAGACACTCTAGTCAACTGATCCCATCTGCTGTCTGACCTCATCCAAGAGCGGAGGAAAGATGAGAGTGGGGCCGTCGACTGTGCCGTGGAAATAAGAAAACAGGCACACTGGCTAAAGACCCCGTCGTGGTGTTAGATAGGCCCTGATGCTAACGAGCCTTGCAGGGTCTAAATGCGCCACTTGAGCCCGAGCCAGGGGCCGAAATGAAGAGAAAAGAAAAGAGAAGAAAAGTAATAAATAAGTGAGGAAATAAATTAACCAATTGTACTCTCAACAGAAATTATGAGTGATAAGATCAATATATCTCTTTTTGTTCTTTAAAGCAGGGTTTTAGATTTGAACTGCAAATCCTCATGTCCAAATTGCTCCTAAATTAGTAAGGCTGATATCAATATCTATCCTTGTGAGCACGGGCTGATTGGTATCTCTGATATTAGTATAACCGCCTTGGTTGCACCTTGCTAATTGCCATATTTTTCAAAGAGGTGTGTACCTATTATAGGAAAAACCATACATAGGAAATACCTGACAATATTGGCTGAAAAAAAGGATAGTAGGCACTCCAGTTCACTAATCCCATCTGCTGTCTGGCCTCATCAAATAGAGCGGAGGACAGATGAGAGTGGGATCGTGGGCTGTGCCATGAAAAGAAGAAAAACGGAGGGTACCTTGAGAACCCGTATGTGGTGTTAGGCGGGCCCTGATGCTAATTAGCCTTGCAGGGTCCGGATGCGCCGCCGGATACCAAATGTCCGTCCGTGAAAAAAGCAGAGGGAGAAGACAGGGAATATGGGGAGTACCGGATCGTTGTCTCTGAGGCGTGATTCACTGTACCTCACCGCTGCTGGCGGCGGTCCGTGGATCCCAGCCGTTTGATCGTTAGGAGCTACTGCTGCTGGTCACGGTTTCCCCGCTGCCAGCCTCGGTCAGTTGATCCAAGCCGCTTGATTACTGAAAGCTGCTGCCGCTGATCACGGCTCCCCCTGCAGTGAGGAGACCGTGCATAGGGCCGTGATTAGGACGTACGTTTCACCACCTGGGCTTGCTCACCTAGCAGCCTATAGTGGTGTTCAAATGGTTCCCTTAAAAAGGGATCATTAGCCAATTGTGTTTCTAGAATATTAGAGGCTCAATTATAGCGTGAATGAATCCAGCTGTTCTATCCCTTGTGTAATACGTGTCCTACACAGCTATAAGGACATGTCAATTAACAAGTAATCATTGCAAAAAAGGATGTAGGATTTCTATTGTATACAGAAAAAATTAAAAATTAATACGGAACAGCATAAATAGATTATGACGATATCACAATAATCTATAGTAGCACTACATAGATCATGTACATTATTAGATCATTACAGAGTTATAAAATGAGTAGGCAAAGTTTAATCAGGCCTGATTGTCCGACAACACAGGGCAAAGGCCCAGACTAAATCACTATTAACAAAACAATTTTGTTGTTATATCAGAGAACCAAAAATAAATGAAAATAAATATAAATATAAAAATAAAAATAAAATTATTAAATTATAATAGACCATTATTCAGATGAAGTTAAAGTAATAAAATTAGCATTATGGATATCAATTGATTAAATATTCAATTGATAATTGGACACTGTAATAAATAAAAACAATGTTGAGGGTTATATGAAATTGGGAGATAAAAGGAGTAATAATTCTAACTTCTTACTAGCGATAATGATAATAATAAAGGCAGTGATGTGGGTGTATACCCATGTGAAGTTTTATTGTGAATGATAAACGCAGATAAAATAACTCTTTATTTAAAAGGAGAGAGAGATGCCTAACACTTGCATTTGCAAAACCCGAAAGGGAGGTCCCTACCTAGTACTATGTCTATTAAATACACATTAGTGCATACGGTTGAATGTGAAGTGAAAAATAAAGTCAAATTGAGTGTAAGTATAGAAGATATGGGGGCATTTGTGTAAACAATATATATTTAGGAAATTATAGGTGTGTCGTGAATGCCAAATGTTAGATTAGGATGTGTAAGAGGAGTGTTAAATGGTATATCTACATTGTGATGTGTGTAAATCTGCTGAATGCTAACCAAACAGCACGATTGGGACCTAACAAGTGTAGCCGGGTGATTACAAATTATATTTATGGGTGAATAGGTGGGGTGCCTCACATCAAAAACTGGTGCATACGTGGAGAAATCAAAAAAATGTGAATAAACTAGAAATAATTGTGTTGATAATGTGCTGAAATATTGAGTTTAGGGTAGAGTAGAAATTTTTTTTTGAAATGAATGAATAAAAAAATGAAAAAAATGAAAAAATTTTTATAAAATGAAATAAAAACCAACAAAAGAAAAGAAAAAAGGAGAAGAGTAAACCTGATGAAAAAAGAAGAAAAAGAAAAAGGAAAAAGGAAAAAGGGGGTGGGTGAGTAGTGTTATAATGTAATGGTGATCTTACGCCCTTATACTTGGTAGGTCATAGTATTGTAGGTATTATGAATGGATACTCGCTGAACTGTCTTTATAAGTGTAGGGGAAGTGTCTCCATTTGACATGGATATGATCATAAGAACACAGTATAGTTTATGTGTTCATTGAGACCTGATGGAGCTAGGCTTCCCAGTAGATAGGTCCACTGACTCTCCTTTTTGAGTAATTCCTGCATTGTATCACCCCCTCTGATTCCAAGTTTCACCTTTTCCAAACCAAAAACTTGCATTCGATGAGTGTTGTCATTACGGTGGAGATGAAAATGTCTGGCCACCGTCGTTATTTGTCATAAATTCTGCATGTCTCTATTCACATTCCGAATCGTTCCTGCATGTTCCAATATCCGCTGTTTAAACATCCGTGTGGTTATTCCCACTTATCTTTTGCCACACAGGCACTGTAAACAGTACACCACGTTCGTAGTTTTACAATTGAAATAGTCCAGAATCCTGTGTTGATTACCAAATTTATCTGTAATCTCTTGTATTGGCCTCATGTACTTACAGGCCCTACAGGTCCCACATGGGTATGTACCTCTTACTGAGGAAGAAATGGAAGGGTGTCGTTGGTAATGACTTTATACCCAGTGATCTTTTAAATTTGGTGACCTTCTCCAGCTCATTGAGACCTTGTCACCCAGACTAATTGCTAAGTCTGGGTCAGATAACAGGACATGCCAGTGTTTCTGGATGCCTTCTTTGAGTTGTCTCCACTCCTGACAAAAGTCTCCTACAAATCTCAGTTCTTCTTGATCCTTCACTTTCTTTTCTTGGAAAATGAGTGAGTTCCTATCTGTTTTCAATAAGGAGTTGCGTGCCCTTTTAATGGACCTGTTGCTATAGCCCCGTTCTTTCAGACGGACTGTCACCTCCTCACTTTTATGTCGGTAGGTTGCCTCATCCGAACAGTTCCTTTTCAATCTTAGGAACTCCCCTTTGGGTATATTAGCTATAGTGGGGGGGAAATGTGAGCTAGAGTTATGGAGAATGCTGTTTGTCGCAGTCTCCTTTCGATATAATTCTGTAGCCAACATATTGCTCCCATCTCTATAGATTTTTAGATCAAGAAAAGAGATTTCCTGGCTGCTATAATTCATTGTTAATCTCAGATTAAGATTGTTATTGTTTAGATCTGTAAGGAACTCTAAGAGTTCACTCTCAGAACCATCCCAGATGATGAACACATCATCTATATAGCGCAGCCAGGTGATAATGTGCTGTGTGTGTCGGTCAATCCTGTCGGAAAAAACATGTTCTCTTTCCCACCACCCCAGGAAGAGGTTGGCATATGTGGGCGCACAGGCCGCCCCCATAGCTGTCCCTCTCACCTGGAGGTAGTAGCGGTCATCGAAGACAAAGTAATTTTTGTATAGTACAAATTTCAATAAATTCAATAAGAAAATTTGAAAATCACCCATCCCTTCCATATGTAGGAAGTATTCCACTGCTTTCATCCCGAGATCGTGGGATATGCAGGTATAAAGAGACTCTACATCCATGCTGACCAGAATATATTTGGCCTCTAGTTGGACATCATTGAGTCTTCGCAAAACGTCTGGTGTATCTTTGACGTATGATGCTAGCTGTGTTACATGTGTTCTGAGGTGAGTATCCAGAAAAATACTTGCCCTCTCTGAGAGTCCACCTATTCCGGACACTATGGGGCGTCCCGGTGGTTCCTGTAGGTTCTTGTGGACCTTAGGGAGTAGGTAAAATGTTGGAATTTTTGGATTGGTCACTTGCAGGAAATCGCGCTCCTCCTTAATAATAGTGCCATTTGTGAAGGCACGACCTATCATATTGTTATATTGTTATACATCTCAGACGTTGCCATTCGTACTCTCCACGGCACCGAGGGTGTTTACCAAGGTGATGGCGGAGATGATGGTCCTCCTTCGGCAGCAGGGGAGTCAATATAATTCCTTACCTGGACGATCTACTGATAAAGGCGAGGTCCAGGGAAAAGTTGGTGAAGAGCATTGCACTCTCCCTGACAGTACTTCAACAACAAGGTTGGATCATACATTTTCCAAAGTCACAGTTGGAACCGACGACAAAATTATCGTTTCTGGGGATTATACTGGACACAGAAGTACAGAGGGTATTTCTTCCAGGGAAAAAGGCTCTGGAAATCCAGAGAATGGTCAAACAATTTCTGAAACCAACAAGAGTGTCGATTTATCAGTACATTCGGTTGTTGGGGAAGATGGTAACGGCTTACGAGGCCATACAGTTTGGCCGATTCCATGACAGAGTATTCCAGTGGGACCTATTGGACAAGTGGTCGGGTCCCATCTACACATGCATCAGAGGATAATCCTGTCATCCAAAGCCAGAATTTCGCCCCTGTGGTGGCTACACAGTTCTCACCTCCTAGAGGGACGCAGGTTCGGGATTCAGGACTGGGTCCTAGTAACCATGGATGCAAATCTCCGAGGCTGGGGAGCAGTCACACAGGGGGAAAGCTTCCAAGGAAGATGGTCAAGTCAAGAAACTTGTCTTCACATAAACGTTCTGGAGTTGAGAGCTGTTTACAACGGCCTTCTACAAGCGGGGCATCTTCTTCAAGATCAACCCATACAGATCCAGTCGGACAATGTAACAGCAGTGGCGTACATAAACTGTCAGGGCAGAACAAAAAGCAGAGCGGCAATGGCAGAGGTGACAAGGATCCTCCTCTGGGCAGAAAGACATGCAAGAGCTCTGTCGGCAATTTTCATTCTGGGAGTGGACAACTGGGAAGCAGACTTCCTCAGCAGACACGATCTCCATCCAGGAAAATGGGGTCTCCACCAAGAAGTCTTCGCAGAGGTGACAGGTTTTTGGGGAGTTCCTCAAGTAGACATGATGGCGTCTCATCTCAACAAGAAGCTTCAGAGATATTGTTCCAGGTCGAGAGACCCACAAGCAATAGCAGTGGATGCACTACTGGCCCACTGGGTGTATCGGTCGGTGTATGTCTTCCCTCCACTTCCGCTAACACCAAAAGTTCTCAAGATCATAAGAAGAACAGGGGTTCGAGCGATCCTCATTGTCCCAGACTGGCCAAGGAGGGCTTGGTATCCAGATCTTCAGGAGTTGCTCATAGAAGATCCTTGGCCTCTTCCTCTTCGCGAGGACCTGCTGCAGCAGGGGCCGTGCGTGTATCAAGACTTACCGCGGCTACATTTGACGGCATGGCTGTTGAGCGCCGGATCCTAGCCCGTAAGGGTATTCCCAAAGAAGTCATTCCCACTCTTATTCAGGCTAGGAAAGGAGTAACGTCTAGACATTACCACCGCATTTGGAGAAAATATGTATCTTGGTGTGAAACCAAGAAGGCTCCAACGGAAGAGTTTCAGTTAGGACATTTTCTCCATTTTCTTCAGGCAGGGGTGGATGCTCGCTTAAGATTGGGTTCAATCAAGGTCCAGATTTCGGCCTTGTCCGTTTTCTCTCAGAAACAATTGGCCTCCCTTCCAGAAGTTCAGACATTCGTGAAAGGGGTTCTGCACATCCAACCTCCATTTGTGCCTCCTACGGCACCGTGGGATCTTAACGTGGTATTGCAGTTCCTTCAATCAGATTGGTTTGAACCTCTCCAGGAGGTAGAGTTAAAGTTTCTCACTTGGAAAGTGGTCATGCTGTTGGCCTTGGCATGTGCAAGCAGGGTGTCTGAGTTAGGGGCCTTGTCTCACAAGAGCCCTTACTTGATATTCCATGAAGATAGGGCTGAATTAAGGACTCGTCAGCAATTTCTTCCAGACGTGGTTTCTTCTTTCCATGTAAACCAACCTATTGTGGTGCCAGTGGCTACTGACACCTTTGCTGCTTCAAAGTCTCTGGATGTGGTCAGAGCTTTGAGAATTTATGTCACAAGAACGGCTTGGATACAGAAAACAGAGGCTTTGTGTGTCCTGTATGCTCCCAACAAGATGATTGGGTGTCCTGCTTCTAAGCAGACGATTGCGCGCTGGATCAGAGGTACGATTCAGCACGCTCATTCCACGGCAGGATTGCTGATACCGAATTCGGTGAATGCCCATTCTACGAGGAAGGTGGGCTCATCCTGGGCGGCTGCCCGGGGGGTCTCGGCATTACAGCTTTGCCGAGCAGCTACTTGGTCAGGGACAAACACGTTTGCTAAATTTTACAAGTTTGACACCTTGGCCGCTGAAGACCTAAAGTTTGGTCAGTCGGTTCTGCAGGGACATCCGCACTCTCCCGCCCGTACTGGAGCTTTGGTATAACCCCATGGTACTAAAGTGGACCCCAGTATCCTCTAGGACATATGAGAAAACAGGATTTTTATACCTACCGGTAAATCCTTTTCTCCTAGTCCGTAGAGGATGCTGGGCACCCAACCCAGTGCGTACTTTACCTGCAGTAGTTATTTTGTTATAGTTTTACACAGGTGTTGTGTTAAAATTGTTTTCAGCACGTTGCTGCAATGGTCATGCTCGTTGGCATGTGTTATGTTGTATGCCATGTTGTGCGGCATAGTTGAAGTGTGAGCTGGTGTGAATCTCACCATTAACTTAAAAGTAAATCCTTTTCTCGAATTGTCCATCTCCCTGGGCACTGTTCCTATACTGAGGTCTGGAGGAGGGGCATAGAGGGAGGAGCCAGTTCACACTCTGAAAAAGTCTTAAAGTGCCCATGACTCCTGCGGAACGTCTATACCCCATGGTACTAAAGTGGACCCCAGCATCCTCTACGGACTAGGAGAAAAGGATTTACCGGTAGGTATAAAAATCCTGTTTTCTCTTTCATCCATCTGGGGGACGCTGCTCACTTACTGATGGGATTTCCCAAAGCAAGCTAAATAGAGGAGGGAGACACAGATGGCATAGCTGTCTGTAAAATTTGATGCCCAACAGAGGCAGTCTCCAAACCAAAAGTAAAACTAAGTGAAGGTATGCACGGATGACCAGGTCGCCGCCCTACACAGCTGCTCGACAGAAATACCACCGCGAACAGCCAAAGAAGCTCCAACAGCCCTAGTCAAATGAGCCCTCAATGAGTCAGGAACAGGCAACTGCAAAGAAATATAAGCCTGCCGAATAGCAGAAGTAACCCAGCGTGCCACCGTGTTCTTAGAGGCCAGTCAGCCACGCTTGGGTGCGTCGATCAAAACCAACAAGGTATCCGTACGATGAATATCCTTAGTATGGGACAAATAAATTCGTAAGGCTCTAACATCCAATAACTCTAAATGACAATCCTGTCCAGAAGACTCCAGGACAAACGCTGGAAAGACTATGTCCTGATTCATATGGAAAGCCGACACAACCTTTGGCAAGAAGGAAGGCTTTGTACGTAAGACCACTCGATTTTCATGAAAGCCCAACAAAGGTGGTTTACAAGAAAGCGCCGCTAACTCGGAAACACGCCTGGCCGAAGCAATGGCCAAGAGAAAAACCACCTTTAGAGTAAGATAGCGAGCTCAACAGAGTCCAGTGGCTCAAATAGAGGCTTCTGGAGAGCCTGAAGAACCAGATTTAAATCCCACGGCGGAACCGGAGGAACAAAAGGAGGCCGAATCCTGATTACACCCTGAAGGAATGTTTGAGCCTCCGGAATGAGAGCTAACAGAGAGGTAAACGAAAGAGGTGCGGTGACAACCCACGCCTTTCACACCAAGCAATGTAGATACGCCATACTCTGTGATAAATACGAGAAGTGACAGGTTTCCTAGCTTGAAGCATAGTCTTCACCACTGGTCGAGAAAACCCCTTTGCTCTTAAAATGCTGGATTCAAGAACCAAGCCATCAAAGCCAGACTATTTAAATCGTGGTGGTGATAAGGACCTTGTAACAGGAGGTTGGGTCGCAGAGGCAGATGGAACGGTTCCTTGGTCACCATGCTGCGGAGAAGAATGTACCACTGACGACGAGGCCAGTTTGGTGCTACAAGAATGACCAGAAGACCTTCTCTCCGGATGCGTTGAAGTAGACGCGGTATCAAGGGAATTGGTGGAAACACATATCCCAGTCGAAATTGCCATGGAGCTGTTAATGCATCGATTAGTGTTGCTTGAGAGTCCTGAGTTCATGATCCGTACGAGGTAGCTTTCGGTTTAGACGGGATGCCATGAGGTCAATGTCGGGTGTTCCCCACAGAGACACCAGGGCGAGAAAGACCTCCTGAGGAAGTTCCCATTCTCCCGGATGTATCGTGTGACGGCTTAAGAAATCCGCTTCCCAGTTGTCCACTCCTGGAATTTGAACTGCGGAGATGGTCGGAACCCACCTCTCTGCCCACTGTAGGATATGGGCGGCCTCCTGCATGGCTCTCCAACTGCGAGTTCCGCCCTGTTTGTTTATGTAAGCCAATGCTATGGCATTGTCCGATTGAATGCTTACTGGATGACCTTGGACTCCGGTTTGTACCTGAAGTAGATATATATCGAATTGCTCTCAACTTGAGAATGTTGATCGGTAACTTTGATTCTTGACCGTTGCAGTGTCCTTGAAAGTGTTGAGATTGAAACACCGCCACCCAAGACCAAACAGCGAACGGTGCACCCTTGGTTAGATTGGGACTGTGAAGCCGCCAATGGAGAGACTGTCGAGTCCGAACCGACAGCTGATACAATTTCAAGTCCAGATGTGGACTCGTTTGATTCCAAGAGCCCAGAATCTGAGCCTGAAGGGCCCGAGCATGGAATCTGGTATATGGTACTGCTTCGAACGTCGCCACCATCTTGCCCAACACCTGCATACATCGGAGGACCGAGACCCTCGGCATTTGTAACAGGGAGCGGACTCTGGATTACAGATCCTGAAGTCTGTCCTGAGGAAGAAAAACCTTCTGATGTCTTGTGTTGAACAGGAAACCTAGAAAAATAATCTCCTGAGAGGGAATCAAGGAAGATTTCTGGAAATTCACAATCCATCCGAAAGATTGGAGAATGTCTGTGGTGCGTTGTAAATGTTGTTGAAGAAGTTCCGGTGACGAAGCCTTTGGGCTAAAACACACTACCCGGCTTTTGCCGGCCGGGAAAAAGCCGGATGGCTTTTCCCCGTGCCGGCATTGTAGTTAACAGTGTGAGGGCTAGGGTCCCTTCACACTGCACGGCCCCGGCCCGGCTGCCGGGTCTCACCACTGGAAGGTCCGGCGGCCGGGCGGCCACCGGGCCGTCTTTGAAGCCAGTGAACCGTGTGTGTGAAGGGGAGCTTTCACACACAACGGTTTTTTCTGAAGCCGTGTCTGATGCTGCGCATGCACACAGCATTACACGCGGCTCAAAGCCGTCCTGTGTGCGAGACTCTGCCGGTTTCTCCCGGATGGCAAAAAGCCGGACAAAGTTTGTCCGGCTTTTTGCCATCCGGGAGAAACCGGCCAGTGTGTTACAGCCCTAAAGCAACAAATCGTCCAGGTAAGGAGTAATGTTGACCCCCCTGACATCTGAGGCTCAACCACGATGTGACCCAGTATTTTTGTAAATACCCGAGGGGCCGTGGAAAGACTGAAAGGAGGAGCCTGAAACTGGAAATGCCAAGGCCCTAGTGCGAACCTCAACAGTTGTTGATGACCCGACCAAATTGGAATATGGAGGTACGCGTCTTTTATGTCGATAGATGCCAAATACTCCTCCGGTTCCATGGCCGCGATGATCGAATGTATCGATTCCATCTTAAATTTGTGGGTGGAGAGATACGGATTCAGGCATTTTAGGTTTAAAATGGGTCGAAATGAACCATCCGGTTTGTTTACCAGAAAAAGACTTGAGTAAAATCCTGTTGAAGTTTGGGAACTGAAGAAATTACTCCTTGCCGTAAAAGCGTGGAAGTTGCCTGAATAAGTGCTTGTCGTCTGGAGTGATTGCTTGGGAGAGGAGTGACGAAAAATCGGTGTGGAACAGGTTCCTCGAGGTCCAAAATGTAACCTCGGGTTATGACCCCGTCACCCACCAATCCGGATGTGACAGGAGCCACCTGTCTTTGAACTGTAGTAATCGTGCACGCACCACCAAGGATCCCTCCTGAGTGCTCCTTGCATCATGCGGCAGGCTTGTCGGTAAGCTTGGCTGCCGGTCTACGAGGTGCCTGTGCGCCTATACCATGATATGCACCTCTGCATGGAAATCATGAAATGGCTCGAAAGGACTGGACACCGCCCCTGCTTTGAATACAAAAAGACCTAAATTTTGTTGCTTTTGATTTCTGAGGGGCAACTGGAAGAAATGGGCTCTTGCCACCCGTAGTGTCGGATATAATCTTTTTCCGTTCCGGACCAAAAAGAAATTCACCTCCAAATCGAACGGCTGTCAAAGTCTGTTTTGAATCAGAATCCGCGTTCCAAACACAGTCATAGTGAACGCCTCGCCGTAACCGCTAGAGCAGATACACGTGACTGTAGCGAGGCCGAGTCCAACAAGGCCTCACTAACATAAGAGAGAGCCTCAGATATTTGATCAGCTAGTTGAATAGCCTCTGACGGATCATCTGACTGCATACCAGAAACCACTTGAGCTAGCCAGTCATCAACGCCCTTAAGGACCCAGGCACTAGCTGAGATTGGACGCAGAGAAATACCCGACAAGGCAAAAATGGACTTAAGAATCGCTTCAATCTTCCGATCAGTTGAATCCTTCAACGTCACAGATTGTACCGAAGGGATTACCATAGCCTTCGCCAAATGAGAGATAGGAATATCCACCTTCGGAGCAGTTTCCCAGAACTTTGTGTCCTCCTCTGCAAAAGGATATAAAAATCTTATTTTTTAGGAGCCTGAAAGCATGAGTCTGGCTTAAGCCAAGGCTCTTTTAAAATTTCTGCAAAATGTGTATATGAAGGAAAGACCATTACATATCTTTTCTGGCGTTTGAAGAAGCTCGACGAAGTCTCCGCCTCCACCGTATCCTGATGATTAAGAGTCTGACGGATGGCCTCTATCAATAACCTGACACCTGAACAGTAAGACAATTCCTCTTCTTCCCAAGCGGACTCAGAGTCCAATTCGCCTTCTTCCAGAGGGGTGGCTACTGAATCTATCTCCTCTCCTGGGAAGCTGATGCTGATTTAGTAGCCGCTGACCCTGAAAAAACGACAAACTTGTTAATAGACTGTGCTAAGTATGAAAGACTTTTGCCCATATTTATTGCCCATGGCGGATCCACATTAGATTGACCGGAATCAGTACTTGACTGCGATTGGCATAAATCAGCAATAGCATCGGCCATGTTCCTGGCCCATAGAGGGACAGACTGATCTGTAGACACACTAGGCTGCACTACAGCAGGTGTAACGGAGCACGCAGTGCAGAGAGAACCCGGATCCGTGCTACCCTGTGAAAGCTTGGAGCCACACTGAGAACAAGCAAAATACACAGCTGAGCCTGCTTTCCCTTTAGCAAATTTGTCTGGTTTACTGGCCATTGTTAAACCTATCAGTGGCCTATTAAGTAAACAATAAACAAGTAATGAATATCAAAGAAAAAATACAGTAGTCCTATAGAGAGGTAAACTTATACAAGATTTCCCTCTAATATGTATCGTACTGCTGTATACCCCCCCATAGAAAGTACAGTGTGAGCAATAAAGAATCCCAAGGTTAGAATAAACTAACTCAGACCATATGAAAGAGCTGTTTCTGCTGCTCCCCGCCTGTACTAACAGGGTGAGACGCTGGGCTCCCTTGTGCACTGTGTTGTGTGCAGCGCAGCATCCCCCGCTGATCTCACCGGCAGTGATAGAAGATGGCACCTGTAGTTCAGTCCCGCCCCCACCGAGTGAGGACGGCGTCGGGAAGACACTGCTGGGCGGGAAAAGAGGGCGCGAACAGTGGCGGTTCTTGCCACGGGCAAGCAGGACTTTTGCCCGGGGCGCCGCCTTCCGGAGGGCGCTGGCGCCATCCGGAGGGCGCCGCACCGTGGCAAGATCCGCCACTGCTGCCCGCTGTGTCCCCCGTCCGCCTCCGCTGCCCGCTGCCGTCCCCGTCCTCGGCGCCTCCTGTGAAGGGAACTAGACGCTATGCGTCTAGTTTCCCTTCGTGGAGAGTAACTGCTGAGCGGTGCGCGATGACGTCATCGCGCACCGCACAGCAAAGGTCCTCTCCAAGAAGGGAACTAGACGCATAGCGTCTAGTTTCTCTTCGTGGAGAGGACCTTTTGCTGTGCGGTGCGCGATGACGTCATCGCGCACCGCTCAGCATTCAAGCGGCGCTTTCAATGTACAGGGGGCGTGACTCACCACGCCCCCTGTATTAGGCCACGCCCCTTTCCTGCCCGGGGCGCTCTGCGCCCTTGAACCGGCACTGGGCGCGAACACGTCATCTTCTTGTGTCCCGCCGCGGTCACCGCCTCCCCCCTCCAGCAAATGGATCTCCGTACATGCCCCCTCAGCGAAGTGACTACCGCGGCTGTCTGAAAAAAAGCGGCTCCTATGAAACGAGCAGCTGAAGCGGGACTGAACCGCTCTGTCCGCTCTGAGAAGGGGTAGGGTCTGCACTAAATAGTAAAAGTACACCAGCGCTGCACAAACCGTTATAATTACAATACATGCAATAACAGCCCAACACTGCCCAGGCAGGTTGTGGCTGTCTTACCAGTACAGTGCCTCCTAGGAAATCCATCCTGAATCAAGTAAGCCCCAGTGACTAACAGTATGGTGACTTCTTAGAGGCCCTGCAGAGTAGGAGACACATAGCTAACTAACCCCACTCCTAGTATACTTGTCTCCCGTAAACAGGGACTAAGTACACAAAAGGAAAATCAAAATAAACAGAAGAAACCTAACTAAAATCTATACTGAAGAAAATCTGTGCCTGTACTCCTGAGGCACAAAACTAAAACTGAGGTGATCTGCTAGTCAGGCCGGAGATGGGAGGGGTTAGAGGGGGGAGGAGTTAGTTTCTATAGGTTCTGTGCCAAACTTCCATCCCACACACTCTAACCCATCAGTAAGTGCGCAGCGTCCCCCAGATGGATGAAAGAAAATACTACTTCTGATGGGTGTTACGGGAATATTGTGGGCGAGTCACAGAGGTGGTCGCGGGCTCTTACGGTGGAGGCAGCCATACTCTGACGTAGATTCTGCCCCTAGCATGAGGCTGATACAAGTCCCAGTGGTGTTTCCTACGGTTACCACTGCAAACCCATAAAGTAGGCATCCTAGCCCTTGTGAATTCTGACGCACACTTGTACACAAGGGGAAGGACTTTTGCTAGCATTAGGATAGAGACAGATAGAGTCACAGATGTGACTGCGGAAAAAGACGCAGAAAAGGTGGGGTAGTAAGCAGGGCTTTCATGGGACATAGTTAACAACTCACTTTTTGCCCTATAGATGATACAGCTTCCTCCAGTGCATTTGATGATCTGGATCCAAGCAAGGTCTTAGAAGCTGAATCTTTGTTAGAATATGTCGAAAGGTAATTTTGTTTGTCCCACTAGCCTGTCAGTCCTAGTATAGGATTCCCAAACTACATGCAATAAGGCAAACATCTGGCAAATGATCTGCGGATATAGGGCCTAATTCACTCTGATTGCTGCTGTGCATTTTCGCACAGCAGCCGATCAGGTCTGAACTGCACATGCGTCGGCGCATGCCAGACAGCCGATGGCCGTCTCAGCCCTGCGATCGCCGAGGCGGTTGCTGGGTGGGCGGCGGCATTTGGCCGCCCTTTTAGGGGCGCGATACAGGCAACGCAGGTGTGCCCGGACCGTTGGGGGGGGCGGGCCGTGGCAGCTGCGTGGCATCACACAGAGCTGCTGCGACGCGGACAGCGACGAGTAGCTCCCTGCCAGCGCACAGGAGCTGCGCTGGTAGGGAGCTACTCTTCAAGTACAAAAGCATCGCCGCTGTGCAATGCTTTTGTACTTGTGCGGCTGGGTAGGGCCTGACATGCGGGGCGGACTAGCCCTATGCTGGGTGTCCGTCCGCATGTCAGGGATGCTGATCGTAGATGTGCTAAATTTAGCACATCTACGATCAAGTCTGAATTAGGCCCATAGGCTTACCATACTATCTCTTTAAACCGGGATACTTACGAATTACACAGGTTCTGTGGCTGGCTGACTTCAAGCCTGCATTTCTCCTGGTTTTAATCAGCTAGAGAATCTGTGTAATTCATGAGCGTCCCGGTTTAAATGAATATTATGGTAAGCATATGCAGGTATGTTCTTAATTAGCCATTTATTTATTAATTAACATTTTCTTATATAGTGCAGCATATTCCGTTGCGCTTTACAATTAGAACAACAGTAATAGAACAAAACTGGGTAAAAACAGACAGACATAGAGTTAGGAAGGCCCTGCTCGCAAGCTTATAATCTATAGCTATGCACTGAGAGCGACCATAGATGTTGTGTTCCCTTAAGGACTCCTTCTCGTGCCAAGCCTGCAGTGTATTGCAATAGAAGCAATATGTGTACAGTTCAATGTGATCTATTTACTCCCTTTATTTCTGTATATCTTCACATGTTCCCTCAACTGTGTTTTAGAATAGGGGGTATATTTGCTGAAGTGCAGGTTTGTAGAAGCGGAGATGTTGGCCATATCAACCAATCAGATTCCAGTTATTATCTTCTAGAAGGTGCTAGATCCGAGATCCCCAAACACGGTCCTCAAGGCACCTGAACAGCCCAGGTTTTAAGAATATTCATGGCTCATCACGGATGGTTAAATCAAATTGACTGAGTTACTAATTGTCACCTGTGGCCAAGCATGGATATACTTAAAACCTGGCCTATTAGTGTGCGTTGATGACCACATTTTGAAACCTCTGTGCTAGATAAATAGGCTTACCACACTATCCTTTTAAACTGGGACAATCATGAATAACGCAGGTTCTGTGGCTGGCTGACTTAAAGCCTGCATTTCCCCTTGCTTTAATCAGCCACAGAACCTGTGTAATTCATGTGTGTCCCGGTTTAAAGGGATGGTATGGTAAGCCTATAGATAAATGATAAGTAGAATCTGATTGGTTGCTATAGGCCAATATATATACCCCTAGAGCTTGATAGTTATACACACTCAGGGAAACACGGCACTCTGATAGACATATTGTTAAATACATCTCAAACCAGTCAAAGATTTTCAAGTTATTTTAGAGAAGGAACAATCTGCCTGTGATAGAATAAAACGAATTAACCTTATTAATTAGAGATGAGCGGGTTCGGTTCCTCGGAATCCGAACCCGCCCGAACTTCAGCTTTTTTTACACGGATCCGAGCGACTCGGATCTTCCCGCCTTGCTCGGTTAACCCGAGCGCGCCCGAACGTCATCATGACGCTGTCGGATTCTCGCGAGGCTCGGATTCTATCGCGAGACTCGGATTCTATATAAGGAGCCGCGCGTCGCCGCCATTTTCACACGTGCATTGAGATTGATAGGGAGAGGACGTGGCTGGCGTCCTCTCCATTTAGATTAGAAGAGAGAGAGTGAGATTGAGACAGAGACACTTGATTTACCGGAGCTTAGGAGTACTAGAGAGTGCAGAGTTTACTAGTGACTGACCACTGACCAGTGACCACCAGTGCAGTTTTATTTAATATAATCCGTTCTCTGCCTGAAAAAAACGATACACAGTGACTCAGTCACATACCATATCTGTGCTCAGCCCAGTGTGCTGCATCATCTATGTATAATATCTGACTGTGCTCACACAGCTTAATTGTGGGGGAGACTGGGGAGCAGTTATAGGTTATAGCAGGAGCCAGGAGTACATATTATTAAAATTAAACAGTGCACACTTTTGCTGCAGGAGTGCCACTGCCAGTGTGACTGACCAGTGACCTGACCACACTGACCACCAGTATAGTATACTATATTGTGATTGCCTGAAAAAGTTAAACACTCGTCGTGTGACTTGTGTGGTGTTTTTTTATTCTATAAAAAACTCATTCTGCTGACAGTGTCCAGCAGGTCCGTCATTATATAATATATACCTGTCCGGCTGCAGTAGTGATATATATATTTTTTTTATATCATTATTTATCATCCAGTCGCAGCAGACACAGTACGGTAGTTCACGGCTGTAGCTACCTCTGTGTCGGCACTCGGCAGTCCATCCATAATTGTATACCACCTACTAGAGATGAGCGCCTGAAATTTTTCGGGTTTTGTGTTTTGGTTTTGGGTTCGGTTCCGCGGCCGTGTTTTGGGTTCGAACGCGTTTTGGCAAAACCTCACCGAATTATTTTTGTCGGATTCGGGTGTGTTTTGGATTCGGGTGTTTTTTTCAAAAAACCCTAAAAAACAGCTTAAATCATAGAATTTGGGGGTAATTTTGATCCCAAAGTATTATTAACCTCAAAAAACATAATTTACACTCATTTTCAGCCTATTCTGAACACATCACACCTCACAATATTATTTTTAGTCCTAAAATTTGCACCGAGGTCGCTGTGTGAGTAAGATAAGCGACCCTAGTGGCCGACACAAACACCGGGCCCATCTATGAGTGGCACTGCAGTGTCACGCAGGATGTCCCTTCCAAAAAACCCTCCCCAAACAGCACATGACGCAAAGAAAAAAAGAGGCGCAATGAGGTAGCTGACTGTGTGAGAAAGATAAGCGACCCTAGTGGCCGACACAAACACCGGGCCCATCTAGGAGTGGCACTGCAGTGTCACGCAGGATGTCCCTTCCAAAAAACCCTCCCCAAACAGCACATGACGCAAAGAAAAAAAGAGGCGCAATGAGGTAGCTGTGTGAGAAAGATAAGCGACCCTAGTGGCCGACACAAACACCGGGCCCATCTAGGAGTGGCACTGCAGTGTCACGCAGGATGTCCCTTCCAAAAAACCCTCCCCAAACAGCACATGACGCAAAGAAAAAAAGAGGCGCAATGAGGTAGCTGTGTGAGTAAGATTAGCGACCCTAGTGGCCGACACAAACACCGGGCCCATCTAGGAGTGGCACTGCAGTGTCACGCAGGATGGCCCTTCCAAAAAACCCTCCCCAAACAGCACATGACGCAAAGAAAAAAAGAGGCGCAATGAGGTAGCTGACTGTGTGAGTAAGATTAGCGACCCTAGTGGCCGACACAAACACCGGGCACATCTAGGAGTGGCACTGCAGTGTCACGCAGGATGTCCCTTCCAAAAAACCCTCCCCAAACAGCACATGACGCAAAGAAAAAAAGAGGCGCAATGAGGTAGCTGTGTGAGTAAGATTAGCGACCCTAGTGGCCGACACAAACACCGGGCCCATCTAGGAGTGGCACTGCAGTGTCACGCAGGATGTCCCTTCCAAAAAACCCTCCCCAATCAGCACATGATGCAAAGAAAAAGAAAAGAAAAAAGAGGTGCAAGATGGAATTATCCTTGGGCCCTCCCACCCACCCTTATGTTGTATAAACAAAACAGGACATGCACACTTTAACCAACCCATCATTTCAGTGACAGGGTCTGCCACACGACTGTGACTGATATGACGGGTTGGTTTGGACCCCCCCCAAAAAAGAAGCAATTAATCTCTCCTTGCACAAACTGGCTCTACAGAGGCAAGATGTCCACCTCATCTTCACCCTCCGATATATCACCGTGTACATCCCCCTCCTCACAGATTATCAATTCGTCCCCACTGGAATCCACCATCTCAGCTCCCTGTGTACTTTGTGGAGGCAATTGCTGCTGGTCAATGTCTCCGCGGAGGAATTGATTATAATTCATTTTAATGAACATCATCTTCTCCACATTTTCTGGATGTAACCTCGTACGCCGATTGCTGACAAGGTGAGCGGCGGCACTAAACACTCTTTCGGAGTACACACTTGTGGGAGGGCAACTTAGGTAGAATAAAGCCAGTTTGTGCAAGGGCCTCCAAATTGCCTCTTTTTCCTGCCAGTATAAGTACGGACTGTGTGACGTGCCTACTTGGATGCGGTCACTCATATAATCCTCCACCATTCTATCAATGTTGAGAGAATCATATGCAGTGACAGTAGACGACATGTCCGTAATCGTTGTCAGGTCCTTCAGTCCGGACCAGATGTCAGCATCAGCAGTCGCTCCAGACTGCCCTGCATCACCGCCAGCGGGTGGGCTCGGAATTCTGAGCCTTTTCCTCGCACCCCCAGTTGCGGGAGAATGTGAAGGAGGAGATGTTGACAGGTCGCGTTCCGCTTGACTTGACAATTTTGTCACCAGCAGGTCTTTCAACCCCAGCAGACCTGTGTCTGCCGGAAAGAGAGATCCAAGGTAGGCTTTAAATCTAGGATCGAGCACGGTGGCCAAAATGTAGTGCTCTGATTTCAACAGATTGACCACCCGTGAATCCTTGTTAAGCGAATTAAGGGCTGCATCCACAAGTCCCACATGCCTAGCGGAATCGCTCCGTGTTAGCTCCTTCTTCAATGCCTCCAGCTTCTTCTGCAAAAGCCTGATGAGGGGAATGACCTGACTCAGGCTGGCAGTGTCTGAACTGACTTCACGTGTGGCAAGTTCAAAGGGCATCAGAACCTTGCACAACGTTGAAATCATTCTCCACTGCACTTGAGACAGGTGCATTCCATCTCCTATATCGTGCTCAATTGTATAGGCTTGAATGGCCTTTTGCTGCTCCTCCAACCTCTGAAGCATATAGAGGGTTGAATTCCACCTCGTTACCACTTCTTGCTTCAGATGATGGCAGGGCAGGTTCAGTAGTTTTTGGTGGTGCTCCAGTCTTCTGTACGTGGTGCCTGTACGCCGAAAGTGTCCCGCAATTTTTCTGGCCACCGACAGCATCTCTTGCACGCCCCTGTCGTTTTTTAAAAAATTCTGCACCACCAAATTCAAGGTATGTGCAAAACATGGGACGTGCTGGAATTTGCCCATATTTAATGCACACACAATATTGCTGGCGTTGTCCGATGCCACAAATCCACAGGAGAGTCCAATTGGGGTAAGCCATTCCGCGATGATCTTCCTCAGTTGCCGTAAGAGGTTTTCAGCTGTGTGCGTATTCTGGAAAGCGGTGATACAAAGCGTAGCCTGCCTAGGAAAGAGTTGGCGTTTGCGAGATGCTGCTACTGGTGCCGCCGCTGCTGTTCTTGCGGCGGGAGTCCATACATCTACCCAGTGGGCTGTCACAGTCATATAGTCCTGACCCTGCCCTGCTCCACTTGTCCACATGTCCGTGGTTAAGTGGACATTGGGTACAACTGCATTTTTTAGGACACTGGTGAGTCTTTTTCTGACGTCCGTGTACATTCTCGGTATCGCCTGCCTAGAGAAGTGGAACCTAGATGGTATTTGGTAACGGGGGCACACTGCCTCAATAAATTGTCTAGTTCCCTGTGAACTAACGGCGGATACCGGACGCACGTCTAACACCAACATAGTTGTCAAGGACTCAGTTATCCGCTTTGCAGTAGGATGACTGCTGTGATATTTCATCTTCCTCGCAAAGGACTGTTGAACAGTCAATTGCTTACTGGAAGTAGTACAAGTGGGCTTAAGACTTCCCCTCTGGGATGACCATCGACTCCCAGCGGCAACAACAGCAGCGCCAGCAGCAGTAGGCGTTACACGCAAGGATGCATCGGAGGAATCCCAGGCAGGAGAGGACTCGTCAGACTTGCCAGTGACATGGCCTGCAGGACTATTGGCATTCCTGGGGAAGGAGGAAATTGACACTGAGGGAGTTGGTGGGGTGGTTTGCGTGAGCTTGGTTACAAGAGGAAGGGATTTACTGGTCAGTGGACTGCTTCCGCTGTCACCCAAAGTTTTTGAACTTGTCACTGACTTATTATGAATGCGCTGCAGGTGACGTATAAGGGAGGATGTTCCGAGGTGGTTAACGTCCTTACCCCTACTTATTACAGCTTGACAAAAGGAACACACGGCTTGACACCTGTTGTCCGCATTTCTGGTGAAATACCTCCACACCGAAGAGCTGATTTTTTTGGTATTTTCACCTGGCATGTCAACGGCCATATTCCTCCCACGGACAACAGGTGTCTCCCCGGGTGCCTGACTTAAACAAACCACCTCACCATCAGAATCCTCCTGGTCAATTTCCTCCCCAGCGCCAGCAACACCCATATCCTCCTCATCCTGGTGTACTTCAACACTGACATCTTCAATCTGACTATCAGGAACTGGACTGCGGGTGCTCCTTCCAGCACTTGCAGGGGGCATGCAAATAGTGGAAGGCGCATGCTCTTCACGTCCAGTGTTGGGAAGGTCAGGCATCGCAAACGACACAATTGGACTCTCCTTGTGGATTTGGGATTTCAAAGAACGCACAGTTCTTTGCGGTGCTTTTGCCAGCTTGAGTCTTTTCAGTTTTCTAGCGAGAGGCTGAGTGCTTCCATCCTCATGTGAAGCTGAACCACTAGCCATGAACATAGGCCAGGGCCTCAGCCGTTCCTTGCCACTCCGTGTGGTAAATGGCATATTGGCAAGTTTACGCTTCTCCTCCGACAATTTTATTTTAGGTTTTGGAGTCCTTTTTTTTCTGATATTTGGTGTTTTGGATTTGACATGCTCTGTACTATGACATTGGGCATCGGCCTTGGCAGACGACGTTGCTGGCATTTCATCGTCTCGGCCATGACTAGTGGCAGCAGCTTCAGCACGAGGTGGAAGTGGATCTTGATCTTTCCCTAATTTTGGAACCTCAACTTTTTTGTTCTCCATATTTTATAGGCAGAACTAAAAGGCACCTCAGGTAAACAATGGAGATGGATGGATTGGATAGTTTACTAGTATACAATTATGGACGGACTGCCACGGTTAGGTGGTATAAAAAAACCACGGTTAGGTGGTATATATTATAATAATAATACAATTATGGATGGACGGACTGCCTGCCGACTGCCGACACAGAGGTAGCCACAGCCGTGAACTACCGCACTGTACACTGGTTGATAAAGAGATAGTAGTATACTCGTAACAACTAGTATGACACTATGACGACGGTATAAAGAATGAAAAAAAAACCACGGTTAGGTGGTATATATTATAATAATAATACAATTATGGATGGACGGACTGCCTGCCGACTGCCGACACAGAGGTAGCCACAGCCGTGAACTACCGCACTGTACACTGGTTGATAAAGAGATAGTAGTATACTCGTAACAACTAGTATGACACTATGACGACGGTATAAAGAATGAAAAAAAAACCACGGTTAGGTGGTATATATTATAATAATAATACAATTATGGATGGACGGACTGCCTGCCGACTGCCGACACAGAGGTAGCCACAGCCGTGAACTACCGCACTGTACACTGGTTGATAAAGAGATAGTAGTATACTCGTAACAACTAGTATGACACTATGACGACGGTATAAAGAATGAAAAAAAAACCACGGTTAGGTGGTATATATTATAATAATAATACAATTATGGATGGACGGACTGCCTGCCGACTGCCGACACAGAGGTAGCCACAGCCGTGAACTACCGCACTGTACACTGGTTGATAAAGAGATAGTAGTATACTCGTAACAACTAGTATGACACTATGACGACGGTATAAAGAATGGAAAAAAAACCACGGTTAGGTGGTATATATTATAATAATAATACAATTATGGATGGACGGACTGCCTGCCGACTGCCGACACAGAGGTAGCCACAGCCGTGAACTACCGCACTGTACACTGGTTGATAAAGAGATAGTAGTATACTCGTAACAACTAGTATGACACTATGACGACGGTATAAAGAATGAAAAAAAAACCACGGTTAGGTGGTATATATTATAATAATAATACAATTATGGATGGACGGACTGCCTGCCGACTGCCGACACAGAGGTAGCCACAGCCGTGAACTACCGCACTGTACACTGGTTGATAAAGAGATAGTAGTATACTCGTAACAACTAGTATGACACTATGACGACGGTATAAAGAATGAAAAAAAAACCACGGTTAGGTGGTATATATTATAATAATAATACAATTATGGATGGACGGACTGCCTGCCGACTGCCGACACAGAGGTAGCCACAGCCGTGAACTACCGCACTGTACACTGGTTGATAAAGAGATAGTAGTATACTCGTAACAACTAGTATGACACTATGACGACGGTATAAAGAATGAAAAAAAAACCACGGTTAGGTGGTATATATTATAATAATAATACAATTATGGATGGACGGACTGCCTGCCGACTGCCGACACAGAGGTAGCCACAGCCGTGAACTACCGCACTGTACACTGGTTGATAAAGAGATAGTAGTATACTCGTAACAACTAGTATGACACTATGACGACGGTATAAAGAATGAAAAAAAAACCACGGTTAGGTGGTATATATTATAATAATAATACAATTATGGATGGACGGACTGCCTGCCGACTGCCGACACAGAGGTAGCCACAGCCGTGAACTACCGCACTGTACACTGGTTGATAAAGAGATAGTAGTATACTCGTAACAACTAGTATGACACTATGACGACGGTATAAAGAATGGAAAAAAAACCACGGTTAGGTGGTATATATTATAATAATAATACAATTATGGATGGACGGACTGCCTGCCGACTGCCGACACAGAGGTAGCCACAGCCGTGAACTACCGCACTGTACACTGGTTGATAAAGAGATAGTAGTATACTCGTAACAACTAGTATGACACTATGACGACGGTATAAAGAATGAAAAAAAAACCACGGTTAGGTGGTATATATTATAATAATAATACAATTATGGATGGACGGACTGCCTGCCGACTGCCGACACAGAGGTAGCCACAGCCGTGAACTACCGCACTGTACACTGGTTGATAAAGAGATAGTAGTATACTCGTAACAACTAGTATGACACTATGACGGTATAAAGAATGAAAAAAAAACCACGGTTAGGTGGTATATATTATAATAATAATACAATTATGGATGGACGGACTGCCTGCCGACTGCCGACACAGAGGTAGCCACAGCCGTGAACTACCGCACTGTACACTGGTTGATAAAGAGATAGTAGTATACTCGTAACAACTAGTATGACACTATGACGACGGTATAAAGAATGGAAAAAAAACCACGGTTAGGTGGTATATATTATAATAATAATACAATTATGGATGGACGGACTGCCTGCCGACTGCCGACACAGAGGTAGCCACAGCCGTGAACTACCGCACTGTACACTGGTTGATAAAGAGATAGTAGTATACTCGTAACAACTAGTATGACACTATGACGGTATAAAGAAAGAAAAAAAAATACCACGGTTAGGTGGTATATATTGTAATACAATTATGGATGGACGGACTGCCTGCCGAGTTCCGACTGCCGACACAGAGGTAGCCACAGCCGTGAACTACCGCACTGTACTGTGTCTGCTGCTAATATAGACTGGTTGATAAAGAGATAGTATACAATACATACAACAATATACTACTATACTGGTGGTCAGGCACTGGTCACCACTAGTCACACTGGCAGTGGCACTCCTGCAGCAAAAGTGTGCACTGTTTAATTTTAAATTAATATAATATTATGTACTCCTGGGGGCTCCTGCTATAACAACCTGCAGTGCTCCCCAGTCTCCCCCACAATTATTATAAGCTTTGCCTTTTATACATTGATGTGCAGCACACTGGGCTGAGCTGAGTGCACACAGACTGAGTCACACTGTGTGACTGGCTGCTGCTGTGTATCGTTTTTTTTCAGGCAGAGAACGGATATAGCAGAGAACGGATATATATTAAAATAAATAAAAGTTAACTAACAACAACTGCACTGGTCACTGTGGTAAACTCTGTCTGACTCTGCACAATCTCTCTCTCTCTTCTAATCTAATTTCTAATGGAGAGGACGCCAGCCACGTCCTCTCCCTATCAATCTCAATGCACGTGTGAAAATGGCGGCGACGCGCGGCTCCTTATATAGAATCCGAGTCTCGCGAGAATCCGACAGCGTCATGATGACGTTCGGGCGCGCTCGGGTTAACCGAGCAAGGCGGGAGGATCCGAGTCTGCTCGGACCCGTGAAAAAAACATGAAGTTCGTGCGGGTTCGGTTTCAGAGAAACCGAACCCGCTCATCTCTACCACCTACCCGTGTTTTTTTTTTTCTTTCTTCTTTATACATACTACATCTCATTATCTTCCAGTCTATATTAGCAGCAGACACAGTACAGTACGGTAGTCCACGGCTGTAGCTACCTCTGTGTCGGCACTCGGCAGTCCATCCATAATTGTATACCACCTACCCGTGGTTTTTTTTTTCTTCTTTATACATACTACATCTCATTATCATCCAGTCTATATTAGCAGCAGACACAGTACAGTACGGTAGTCCACGGCTGTAGCTACCTCTGTGTCGGCACTCGGCAGTCCATCCATAATTGTATACCACCTACCCGTGGTTTTTTTTTCTTTCTTCTTTATACATACTACATCTCATTATCAACCAGTCTATATTAACAGCAGACACAGTACAGTACGGTAGTCCACGGCTGTAGCTACCTCTGTGTCGGCACTCGGCAGTCCGTCCATAATTGTATACCACCTACCCGTGGTTTTTTTTTCTTTCTTCTTTATACATACTACATCTCATTATCATCCAGTCTATATTAGCAGCAGACACAGTACAGTACGGTAGTCCACGGCTGTAGCTACCTCTGTGTCGGCACTCGGCAGTCCATCCATAATTGTATACCACCTACCCGTGGTTTTTTTTTTCTTCTTTATACATACTACATCTCATTATCATCCAGTCTATATTAGCAGCAGACACAGTACAGTACGGTAGTCCACGGCTGTAGCTACCTCTGTGTCGGCACTCGGCAGTCCATCCATAATTGTATACCACCTACCCGTGTTTTTTTTTTCTTTCTTCTTTATACATACTACATCTCATTATCATCCAGTCTATATTAGCAGCAGACACAGTACAGTACGGTAGTCCACGGCTGTAGCTACCTCTGTGTCGGCACTCGGCAGTCCGTCCATAATTGTATACCACCTACCCGTGGTTTTTTTTTTTTCTTCTTTATACATACTACATCTCATTATCATCCAGTCTATATTAGCAGCAGACACAGTACAGTACGGTAGTCCACGGCTGTAGCTACCTCTGTGTCGGCACTCGGCAGTCCGTCCATAATTGTATACCACCTACCCGTGTTTTTTTTTTCTTTCTTCTTTATACATACATACTACATCTCTTTATCAACCAGTCTATATTAGCAGCAGACACAGTACGGTAGTCCACGGCTGTAGCTACCTCTGTGTCGGCACTCGGCAGTCCGTCCATAATTGTATACCACCTACCCGTGGTTTTTTTTCTTTCTTCTTTATACATACATACTACATCTCTTTATCAACCAGTCTATATTAGCAGCAGACACAGTACGGTAGTCCACGGCTGTAGCTACCTCTGTGTCGGCACTCGGCAGTCCGTCCATAATTGTATACCACCTACCCGTGGTTTTTTTTTCTTTCTTCTTTATACATACATACTACATCTCTTTATCAACCAGTCTATATTAGCAGCAGACACAGTACGGTAGTCCACGGCTGTAGCTACCTCTGTGTCGGCACTCGGCAGTCCGTCCATAATTGTATACCACCTACCCGTGGTTTTTTTTTCTTTCTTCTTTATACATACATACTACATCTCTTTATCAACCAGTCTATATTAGCAGCAGACACAGTACGGTAGTCCACGGCTGTAGCTACCTCTGTGTCGGCACTCGGCAGTCCGTCCATAATTGTATACCACCTACCCGTGGTTTTTTTTTCTTTCTTCTTTATACATACATACTACATCTCTTTATCAACCAGTCTATATTAGCAGCAGACACAGTACGGTAGTCCACGGCTGTAGCTACCTCTGTGTCGGCACTCGGCAGTCCGTCCATAATTGTATACCACCTACCCGTGGTTTTTTTTTCTTTCTTCTTTATACATACATACTACATCTCTTTATCAACCAGTCTATATTAGCAGCAGACACAGTACAGTACGGTAGTCCACGGCTGTAGCTACCTCTGTGTCGGCACTCGGCAGTCCATCCATAATTGTATACTAGTATCCATCCATCTCCATTGTTTACCTGAGGTGCCTTTTAGTTGTGCCTATTAAAATATGGAGAACAAAAATGTTGAGGTTCCAAAATTAGGGAAAGATCAAGATCCACTTCCACCTCGTGCTGAAGCTGCTGCCACTAGTCATGGCCGAGACGATGAAATGCCAGCAACGTCGTCTGCCAAGGCCGATGCCCAATGTCATAGTACAGAGCATGTCAAATCCAAAACACCAAATATCCGTAAAAAAAGGACTCCAAAACCTAAAATAAAATTGTCGGAGGAGAAGCGTAAACTTGCCAATATGCCATTTACCACACGGAGTGGCAAGGAACGGCTGAGGCCCTGGCCTATGTTCATGGCTAGTGGTTCAGCTTCACATGAGGATGGAAGCACTCAGCCTCTCGCTAGAAAAATGAAAAGACTCAAGCTGGAAAAAGCACAGCAAAGAACTGTGCGTTCTTCGAAATCCCAAATCCACAAGGAGAGTCCAATTGTGTCGGTTGCGATGCCTGACCTTCCCAACACTGGACGTGAAGAGCATGCGCCTTCCACCATTTGCACGCCCCCTGCAAGTGCTGGAAGGAGCACCCGCAGTCCAGTTCCTGATAGTCAGATTGAAGATGTCAGTGTTGAAGTACACCAGGATGAGGAGGATATGGGTGTTGCTGGCGCTGGGGAGGAAATTGACCAGGAGGATTCTGATGGTGAGGTGGTTTGTTTAAGTCAGGCACCCGGGGAGACACCTGTTGTCCGTGGGAGGAATATGGCCGTTGACATGCCTGGTGAAAATACCAAAAAAATCAGCTCTTCGGTGTGGAAGTATTTCACCAGAAATGCGGACAACATTTGTCAAGCCGTGTGTTCCCTTTGTCAAGCTGTAATAAGTAGGGGTAAGGACGTTAACCACCTCGGAACATCCTCCCTTATACGTCACCTGCAGCGCATTCATAATAAGTCAGTGACAAGTTCAAAAACTTTGGCCGACAGCGGAAGCAGTCCACTGACCAGTAAATCCCTTCCTCTTGTAACCAAGCTCACGCAAACCACCCCACCAACTCCCTCAGTGTCAATTTCCTCCTTCCCCAGGAATGCCAATAGTCCTGCAGGCCATGTCACTGGCAATTCTGATGATTCCTCTCCTGCCTGGGATTCCTCCGATGCATCCTTGCGTGTAACGCCTACTGCTGCTGGCGCTGCTGTTGTTGCTGCTGGGAGTCGATGGTCATCCCAGAGGGGAAGTCGTAAGCCCACTTGTACTACTTCCAGTAAGCAATTGACTGTTCAACAGTCCTTTGCGAGGAAGATGAAATATCACAGCAGTCATCCTACTGCAAAGCGGATAACTGAGTCCTTGACAACTATGTTGGTGTTAGACGTGCGTCCGGTATCCGCCGTTAGTTCACAGGGAACTAGACAATTTATTGAGGCAGTGTGCCCCCGTTACCAAATACCATCTAGGTTCCACTTCTCTAGGCAGGCGATACCGAGAATGTACACGGACGTCAGAAAAAGACTCACCAGTGTCCTAAAAAATGCAGTTGTACCCAATGTCCACTTAACCACGGACATGTGGACAAGTGGAGCAGGGCAGGGTCAGGACTATATGACTGTGACAGCCCACTGGGTAGATGTATGGACTCCCGCCGCAAGAACAGCAGCGGCGGCACCAGTAGCAGCATCTCGCAAACGCCAACTCTTTCCTAGGCAGGCTACGCTTTGTATCACCGGTTTCCAGAATACGCACACAGCTGAAAACCTCTTACGGCAACTGAGGAAGATCATCGCGGAATGGCTTACCCCAATTGGACTCTCCTGTGGATTTGTGGCATCGGACAACGCCAGCAATATTGTGTGTGCATTAAATATGGGCAAATTCCAGCACGTCCCATGTTTTGCACATACCTTGAATTTGGTGGTGCAGAATTTTTTTAAAAACGACAGGGGCGTGCAAGAGATGCTGTCGGTGGCCAGAAGAATTGCGGGACACTTTCGGCGTACAGGCACCACGTACAGAAGACTGGAGCACCACCAAAAACTACTGAACCTGCCCTGCCATCATCTGAAGCAAGAAGTGGTAACGAGGTGGAATTCAACCCTCTATATGCTTCAGAGGTTGGAGGAGCAGCAAAAGGCCATTCAAGCCTATACAATTGAGCACGATATAGGAGGTGGAATGCACCTGTCTCAAGCGCAGTGGAGAATGATTTCAACGTTGTGCAAGGTTCTGATGCCCTTTGAACTTGCCACACGTGAAGTCAGTTCAGACACTGCCAGCCTGAGTCAGGTCATTCCCCTCATCAGGCTTTTGCAGAAGAAGCTGGAGACATTGAAGGAGGAGCTAACACGGAGCGATTCCGCTAGGCATGTGGGACTTGTGGATGGAGCCCTTAATTCGCTTAACAAGGATTCACGGGTGGTCAATCTGTTGAAATCAGAGCACTACATTTTGGCCACCATGCTCGATCCTAGATTTAAAGCCTACTATCACTGACCTGGTTTGGGAGTGTTGTGGACTCGGGGCTTCTTCCGATGACCGGGAAGAGGAACCGCCACTGGGTCGTAGTAGAGATGGCCGGATGTAGGTCTTCCTCATGCAGAACTAAGACGGCAGGCGGGAGGCCCAGAGGAATTCTTGTAGGTCTCCTGTAAGACAAGACTTGTAGAAATAATGAAGGCTGGGGTACTGAGATATTGGAGACACTGTGGTATTGGAGGCACTGAGGTACTGGGAGTACAGGGAGTGCTGGGAGACCCTTGGAGGCACGGAGGTGTTTGGAGGCACGGAGGTGCTTGGAGGCACGGAGGTGTTTGGAGACACCGAGGTGTTTGGAGGGACGAGGTGCTTGGAGGCACGAGGTGCTTGGAGACACGGAGGTGCTTGGAGGCACGGAGGTGCTTGGAGGCACGAGGTGCTTGGAGACACGGAGGTAACTGGAGGCACGGAGGTGCTTTGAGGCGCGGAGGTGCTTGGAGGCACGAGGTGCTTGGAGGCACGAGGTGCTTGGAGGCACGGAGGTGCTTGGAGGCACGGAGGTGCTTGGAGGCACGGAGGTGCTTGGAGGCACGAGGTGCTTGGAGACACGGAGGTAACTGGAGGCACGGAGGTGCTTGGAGGCACGAGGTGCTTGGAGGCACGAGGTGCTTGGCGGCACGGAGGTGCTTGGAGGCACGGAGGTGCTTGGAGGCACGAGGTGCTTGGAGACACGGAGGTAACTGGAGGCACGGAGGTGCTTTGAGGCGCGGAGGTGCTTGGAGGCACGAGGTGCTTGGAGGCACGAGGTGCTTGGAGGCACGGAGGTGCTTGGAGGCACGGAGGTGCTTGGAGGCACGAGGTGCTTGGAGACACGGAGGTAACTGGCAGGGGCAGGATGCTTGGAAGCACAGGATGCTTGCAGGGACAGGATGCTTGGAAGCACAGGATGCTTGCAGGGACGAGGGAGCTCTGGATCATAGCTTCCACAGGAGAAACGAAGATACTCAGGCATCGGATCTCTGCCTGGTATCTGATTTTAAATTCCCCGCCCTAGCCTGATTGGCGGAGCAGGCAGGTGACGTCAGACCTGCTCCGCCTCCTTGCCCTCGCTTGTGATGGCGGCGCCCTTGCTTCCGGGAAGCCGCCGGAGAGCAGCGCCGACCCGCCGCTGAAGCCGGAGACTGACAGGGGAAGAGAGGCGCCGGGCAGACCAGGCCACCCGCAGGGACAAGCGCGGTCGCCGCTGCCCGAGGTTCGTGACAGTACCCCCTCCTCCAGGAGTGGCCCCTGGACACTTCCCGGGCTTAGTCGGATGTCTGGAGTGGAAGATCCGAATCAGACGAGGAGCCGTTACTTCAGTAGCCCCAATCCAACTTCTCTCCTCAGGTCCATAACCCTTCCAGTCCACCAAGTACTGTAATTTTTTATGAAGATAAGTCCAGAATAGCTTTGATTTCAAACTCCGCTCCAGCTTCTGCCACTACGGACGTTGGCCTTGGGAGTGCTGAGTGGAATCGATTCAGTATGAGGGGACGGAGTAGAGAAACATGGAAGGCGTTAGGTATGCGAAGATGGGCAGGCAAACCCAGTTTACAGACCACAGGATTTAAGACTTGTAGCACAGGGTAAGGACCGATGAACCTTGGAGCGAATTTCATGGTGGGCACCTTCAACCGGAGATTCCGTGTGGACAGCCATACCCTGTCCCCAACTTTATATTGAGGTGCGGCTTGCCGTTTCTTATCTGCAAAGAACTTGTACCGAACAGAAACCTGCTTAAGATTAGCATGAACCTTTCTCCAAATTTGTCCAAAGTGTCGTAGAGTGGACGCTACAGCAGGAACCTCTATTATCGGAAGGCTTGGAAATTCCGGAACACGGGGATGGAACCCGTAGTTGACGAAAAATGGTGATTCCCCAGTGGAAGAATGAAACAAATGGTTATGGGCAAACTCCGCCCAAGGCAACAACTCCACCCAGTTGTCCTGTGAAGGAGAGAGATACAACCGAAGAAAAGTCTCTAGATCTTGATTGACTCGTTCCGTTTGTCCATTTGTTTGGGGATGATAAGCCGACGAAAACTTAAGTTTAATGTGTAGAGTTGAACAAAGGGCTTTCCAAAACCTGGCGGTGAACTGTACTCCACGGTCAGAAACAATCTCTTGTGGCAACCCATGCAAACGAAAATGTTCTCGGATAAACAATAGAGCCAGTTTCGGTGCTGTCGGAAGACCAGTCAAGGGCACAAAGTGTGCCATCTTCGAAAAACGGTCAACGATAACCCAAACGGTGTTGCAACCCTTGGAACAGGGCAAGTCAGTGATGAAGTCCATGGAAATGTGAGTCCAGGGTCTCACAGGGATAGGCAGAGGACGAAGTAACCCTGCAGGAGGCAGACGAGGAGATTTATGTTGTGTACATTGGGGACACGAATTAACGCAATCTTGTACATCCTTCCTCATGGTGTTCCACCAGTAAGACCTTTGCAGAAACTTGTACATCTTCTGAGCGCCGGGATGACCGGAAAACTTGGAGTTATGGACCCACAGTAGTATTCCTGGGCGGAATCTAGCTGGTACGGACATTCTTCCAGGAGGAGGAGCTGGAGTAGTTAAAGCAGCAGAGACAGAAACTGGATTCAGAATTAAACCCCGCTCCGGAGGTTCATCCTCGTCTGTGGGAACCTGTGAACGGGAAAGCGCATCTGCTTTAATATTGAGAGTCCCGGCACGGTACTTGATAATGAACGAGAATCGGGAAAAGAAAAGTGCCCATCTCGCCTGGCGAGGATTCAAACATTGTGCGGATTTGATGTACAGTAAATTCTTGTGATCCGTGTAGATGGTAAACACATGTTTAGCCCCTTCTAGAAGATATCTCCATTCTTCCAAGGCAGATTTGATTGCCAAGAGTTCCTGGTCTCCAATAGAGTAATTTCGTTCGGCTGGAGAGAATTTACGAGAGTGGAAGCCACACGGATGTAATTTCTTATCAGAGGAATGCTGGGAGAGGACAGCCCCCACCCCGACTGAAGATGCATCAACTTCTAAGAAGAAGGGTTCCTCGAAATTTGGTTGTTGGAGAACTGGAGCCGTCGTGAAAGCTAACTTTAAGCGAGAAAAAGCTACAATGGCTTCCGGAGGCCACAAACTAGGATTAGAACCCTTTCTCGTCAGGGCAGTAATGGGTGCAACAATGGTGGAGAAACCTTTAATGAATTTCCTGTAGTAGTTCGCAAAGCCCAGGAACCTTTGTATTGCTTTCAGGGAAAGAGGCTGAGTCCAATCACGAATGGCCGACAACTTTTCCGGATCCATGCGAAGCTCCGTCCCCGAGATGACATAACCGAGGAACGGAATAGATGTTACTTCAAAGGTACATTTGGAAAGCTTGGCGTAGAGATGATTCTCTTGTAAACGGTGTAGCACCTCTTTGACTTGAGTCCTGTGTTCGACAAGATTCTTGGAAAAAATCAGTATGTCGTCCAGATATACCACAACGCTCTGATACAGCATATCACGAAAGATTTCGTTGACGAATCCCTGGAAAACCGCGGGAGCATTACTAAGACCAAACGGCATCACCAAGTATTCGTAATGCCCATCTCGGGTATTAAAGGCAGTCTTCCATTCATCCCCCTCTCGGATGCGTATAAGATTATAAGCTCCTCTCAAGTCGAGTTTTGAAAAAATGCGGGCACCACGAACCCTATCAAATAACTCTGTGATTAGTGGCAAGGGGTATTTATTCTTAATAGTAATGTCGTTTAGGCCGCGGTAGTCGATGCATGGTCTCAACCCCCCGTCCTTTTTCTTCACGAAAAAGAAGCCTGCACCAGCAGGGGAGGAAGAGGGGCGAATGAATCCCTTGAGCATATTGGACTTAATATACTCCGACATGGCTTGAGTCTCGGGAAGAGACAGAGGATATGTGCGACCACGAGGTGGCGTCTTCCCTGGGACAAGGTCAATAGGGCAGTCCCAAGGCCTGTGAGGTGGTAACAGGTCAGCAGCTTGTTCCGAAAATACGTCCTTGTACCCTTGATATGCCTCCGGAATGTGCTCTTCATCCGTTTTGGAGGTAACACGGAGCGGACAAACAGGAGTAAGACAATTAGTGTGACAAAAGGAACTCCAGGACAGAATTTGTGACGACTTCCAGTCGATGTGGGGGTTATGACTTTTCAGCCAAGGCATTCCAAGAACCAGATCATGGGGCATTTCTGGGATTACCAAGAGTTCCAAATCTTCCTGATGTAGAGCCCCGACCCGCAGCTTAACTGGCCCCGTGCGCCACATTATGAGACCTTTGGAAATTCTAGTCCCGTTGATAGCCGTCAGTGAAATTGGCCGCTCGATAGGCCGTAACTTTAAACCCAAACTTTGGGCACAGAAGGAAGAAACGAAGTTCCCTGCAGCTCCGGAATCCAATAGGGCTTCACAAGACCTGGAGACTGAATTGGAGACTAGAGTTACTGGAAGCAAGCAGTCCGAAGTTGGAGAAGCTTTTGTCGTAACTCCCAGCTTGACTCCTCCGGAACAAGCTAGGTCTGCCCGTTTCCCGGACGGACTTTACAAGATTTAAGAAAATGATCTGCGGCTCCACAGTAAAGGCAGAGTTTACCCTCACGACGACGCTGTCGTTCTTCCGGAGACAGTCGGGAGCGGTTAATTTGCATGGGCTCATCTGAGCTAGGTGAGGCCACCGGCCTAGGAGTAGGATTCCGGAACCTGGAACGATCCGAACGGTTACGTTCTCTTCCACGCTCCTGCATCCGAAGATCCACCTTGACGCAAAGGGAAATCAAATCTTCTAATGGATCCGGCAGATCTCTAGTAACCAGCTCATCTTTCAGCCGGTCGGAAAGACCGTTCCAGAAGGCAGCTCTCAGGGCATCATTATTCCAGCGTAGTTCGGAAGCAATGGTCTGGAAATGAACCACGTACTGGCCCACGGAACGGGCGCCCTGCCGAACACGGAGCAAATCGGAAGAAGCAGTGGTCATTCTGCCGGGCTCGTCGAAAATCCTTCGAAAGGACGAGATGAAGTTGGTGTAGTTGGAAACCATGGGATCAGATCGTTCCCATAATGGAGACACCCAATCCAAAGCAGAACCTTCCAACAGAGAAATAATATATGCTACCTTGGACCGGTCTGTAGGAAAGTTGTGTGCAAGTAGCTCGAAATGTACCTCGCACTGGTTCAAGAAACCACGACAATTTTTGGGATTCCCATTATAGCGGGACGGAGTAGGCAACTGAAGGCGTGGAGTGACACCGGCCGATGGTTGAACATTGCTGGCAACGGCAACTGGTGCGACTGCTGGAACAGGAGCCGGAATTACTGAGGCCAGAGACGCCTGAATCTGATCCAGACGCCCGGACAACTGCTGGAGGTACTGCATCACCTGACCTTGTGCTGCTTCCTGACTTTGCACTCGAGAAGCCAGGTTCTGGATGGCACTAGAGTCCGTGTTCCGATCCCCCGAGTCCATGAGGCCTGAGTATACTATCACTGACCTGGTTTGGGAGTGTTGTGGACTCGGGGCTTCTTCCGATGACCGGGAAGAGGAACCGCCACTGGGTCGTAGTAGAGATGGCCGGATGTAGGTCTTCCTCATGCAGAACTAAGACGGCAGGCGGGAGGCCCAGAGGAATTCTTGTAGGTCTCCTGTAAGACAAGACTTGTAGAAATAATGAAGGCTGGGGTACTGAGATATTGGAGACACTGTGGTATTGGAGGCACTGAGGTACTGGGAGTACAGGGAGTGCTGGGAGACCCTTGGAGGCACGGAGGTGTTTGGAGGCACGGAGGTGCTTGGAGGCACGGAGGTGTTTGGAGACACCGAGGTGTTTGGAGGGACGAGGTGCTTGGAGGCACGAGGTGCTTGGAGACACGGAGGTGCTTGGAGGCACGGAGGTGCTTGGAGGCACGAGGTGCTTGGAGACACGGAGGTAACTGGAGGCACGGAGGTGCTTTGAGGCGCGGAGGTGCTTGGAGGCACGAGGTGCTTGGAGGCACGAGGTGCTTGGAGGCACGGAGGTGCTTGGAGGCACGGAGGTGCTTGGAGGCACGGAGGTGCTTGGAGGCACGAGGTGCTTGGAGACACGGAGGTAACTGGAGGCACGGAGGTGCTTGGAGGCACGAGGTGCTTGGAGGCACGAGGTGCTTGGCGGCACGGAGGTGCTTGGAGGCACGGAGGTGCTTGGAGGCACGAGGTGCTTGGAGACACGGAGGTAACTGGAGGCACGGAGGTGCTTTGAGGCGCGGAGGTGCTTGGAGGCACGAGGTGCTTGGAGGCACGGAGGTGCTTGGAGGCACGGAGGTGCTTGGAGGCACGGAGGTGCTTGGAGGCACGAGGTGCTTGGAGACACGGAGGTAACTGGCAGGGGCAGGATGCTTGGAAGCACAGGATGCTTGCAGGGACAGGATGCTTGGAAGCACAGGATGCTTGCAGGGACGAGGGAGCTCTGGATCATAGCTTCCACAGGAGAAACGAAGATACTCAGGCATCGGATCTCTGCCTGGTATCTGATTTTAAATTCCCCGCCCTAGCCTGATTGGCGGAGCAGGCAGGTGACGTCAGACCTGCTCCGCCTCCTTGCCCTCGCTTGTGATGGCGGCGCCCTTGCTTCCGGGAAGCCGCCGGAGAGCAGCGCCGACCCGCCGCTGAAGCCGGAGACTGACAGGGGAAGAGAGGCGCCGGGCAGACCAGGCCACCCGCAGGGACAAGCGCGGTCGCCGCTGCCCGAGGTTCGTGACACCTACCTTGGATCTCTCTTTCCGGCAGACACAAGTCTGCTGGGGTTGAAAGACCTGCTGGTGAGAAAATTGTCAAGTCAAGCGGAACGCGACCTGTCAACATCTCCTCCTTCACATTCTCCCGCAACTGGGGGTGCGAGGAAAAGGCTCAGAATTCCGAGCCCACCCGCTGGCGGTGATGCAGGGCAGTCTGGAGCGACTGCTGATGCTGACATCTGGTCCGGACTGAAGGACCTGACAACGATTACGGACATGTCGTCTACTGTCACTGCATATGATTCTCTCAACATTGAAAGAATGGTGGAGGATTATATGAGTGACCGCATCCAAGTAGGCACGTCACACAGTCCGTACTTATACTGGCAGGAAAAAGAGGCAATTTGGAGGCCCTTGCACAAACTGGCTTTATTCTACCTAAGTTGCCCTCCCACAAGTGTGTACTCCGAAAGAGTGTTTAGTGCCGCCGCTCACCTTGTCAGCAATCGGCGTACGAGGTTACATCCAGAAAATGTGGAGAAGATGATGTTCATTAAAATGAATTATAATCAATTCCTCCGCGGAGACATTGACCAGCAGCAATTGCCTCCACAAAGTACACAGGGAGCTGAGATGGTGGATTCCAGTGGGGACGAATTGATAATCTGTGAGGAGGGGGATGTACACGGTGATATATCGGAGGATGATGATGAGGTGGACATCTTGCCTCTGTAGAGCCAGTTTGTGCAAGGAGAGATTAATTGCTTCTTTTTTTTTTTTAAATTCAATATTTTTTTTATTGAGATTTTACATTTTGCGTTAACACTTCATACAGACAACACACAAACATAGACCACACCCAACATGTGTGGAGATAACATTACATGTATGCAGTCTATAGTATATCAATTAAACATTATTACCTATAGAGCATATAGTCACAGAGCAACGGTATCTTAGCTCTACACATCTAGAGCATAACAGTTCCCTGAAACTCTTAGACCCAGCAGAAATGTCACAGTATGTTACAGATATCATAGCAAGGCAAGACCGGCCGCGAGGACCCCCCTCTCACACAACCTCCCATATTGACACACTGAAAATAACCTGGTTTTAACTATATCTCTCTTTGTAATATTTAGAATCCATCCATCTACCCCATATTGTTGACCATTTCTTCTCCACCTTCCTAGCCAGAAACACAATAATTGCTTCTTTTTTGAGGGGGGGTCCAAACCAACCCGTCATATCAGTCACAGTCGTGTGGCAGACCCTGTCACTGAAATGATGGGTTGGTTAAAGTGTGCATGTCCTGTTTTGTTTATACAACATAAGGGTGGGTGGGAGGGCCCAAGGACAATTCCATCTTGCACCTCTTTTTTCTTTTATTTTTCTTTGCGTCATGTGCTGTTTGGGGAGGGTTTTTTGGAAGGGCCATCCTGCGTGACACTGCAGTGCCACTCCTAGATGGGCCCGGTGTTTGTGTCGGCCACTAGGGTCGCTTATCTTACTCACACAGTCAGCTACCTCATTGCGCCTCTTTTTTTCTTTGCGTCATGTGCTGTTTGGGGAGGGTTTTTTGGAAGGGACATCCTGCGTGACACTGCAGTGCCACTCCTAGATGGGCCCGGTGTTTGTGTCGGCCACTAGGGTCGCTTATCTTACTCACACAGTCAGCTACCTCATTGCGCCTCTTTTTTTCTTTGCGTCATGTGCTGTTTGGGGAGGGTTTTTTGGAAGGGACATCCTGCGTGACACTGCAGTGCCACTCCTAGATGGGCCCGGTGTTTGTGTCGGCCACTAGGGTCGCTTATCTTACTCACACAGCTACCTCATTGCGCCTCTTTTTTCTTTGCGTCATGTGCTGTTTGGGGAGGGTTTTTGGGAAGGGACATCCTGCGTGACACTGCAGTGCCACTCCTAGATGGGCCCGGTGTTTGTGTCGGCCACTAGGGTCGCTTATCTTACTCACACAGCGACCTCGGTGCAAATTTTAGGACTAAAAATAATATTGTGAGGTGTGAGGTATTCAGAATAGACTGAAAATGAGTGGAAATTATGGTTTTTGAGGTTAATAATACTTTGGGATCAAAATGACCCCCAAATTCTATGATTTAAGCTGTTTTTTAGGGTTTTTTGAAAAAAACACCCGAATCCAAAACACACCCGAATCCGACAAAAAAAATTCGGTGAGGTTTTGCCAAAACGCGGTCGAACCCAAAACACGGCCGCGGAACCGAACCCAAAACCAAAACACAAAACCCGAAAAATTTCCGGCGCTCATCTCTATTATTAATGTTATACCCTTGTGGCAGATAATCAACAAATGCAACTGAACACAGTATTACTCTCTAAGCTGCTGGACATTCATACTTTGTGCTGTCTCCTCTCACAGATTTAATGAGCTGTTTGTAAGTGGTCAGTATAAGGCGGCCGCAGTCTCCGCAGCGCACAGCCCCAGAGGGATCCTCAGAAACACGGAAACCATGGAAAGGTTTAAAGGTAAAGAAATGCTGGTCCTCATACCGTAACTGTGCGAGATACAGGGAGATGGTGTAGGAAAAACGTTATGTATTGTGTAGTGGTACAGTTTATGGGGGTCATTCCGAGTTGATCGCTCGCTATCAACTTTTTGCTGCGCTGCGATCAGATAGTCGCCGCCTATGGGGGAGTGTATTTTCGCTTTGCAAGTGTGCGAACGCTTTTGCAGCCGACGTCACAAAATTTTTTTTTGTAGTTTCTGAGTAGCTCTGGACTTACACAGTCGCTGCGATCACTTCAGTCTTTTTGGTCCCGGAATTGACATCAGACACCCGCCCTGCAAACACCTGGACACGCCTGCGTTTTTCCAACCACTCCCTGAAAATGGTCAGTTGACACCCACAAACGCCCTTTCTCTGCGAATGGATTCTTCGTTAAATCCATTGTCCAGCACCGATCCTCTTTGTATCCGTACAATGCGCTGCAAAAAGTTGCTAGCGAGCGATCAACTCGGAATGACCCCCTATGTACCCAGGGGAGTGATAGGCATGCTGATAAACTTCAGGGGTCTAAGCTTCAAATGGACCGCTCACTGCACTCCCAGTAATAAATTAAAACAATACATTTAATCAAAGAAAAAGGCACCTATCTGTAATAACATATCAGCAGGCACAATTCTATAAGGATGGGAGAGGGTGACCTTCCGGCGCCCCGCCGGCTTGCTCTAATCAAATAACTGGAGACGAGACTGGTAATTTTGTGCAAAGAATACATGGTCACAGCTTTATTTCCACCTAATACCAAAAAACACACCATTGCAGGGTAAAAAGGAGAGGAAGCGGTGCACGGCTCTCCCGCTGTTTAGAGAAACGACTGGGGCGTGCCTTATGCCGCCTTACCGCCGACGGCCACGCCCCCTCCCCGCCTGAGGCGTACCCGGCCCGCCCTTGCGGGCCGACGGACCACGCCCCCTGCGCTGGGGGACCAGCTACCATGCGCATAACACCCTACCACGGCGCGCAACCCGTATGGCCCCTGCCGCATTTAGCTGGAACCAGGCGTACGGCCTACTAATTGGTGACTTATGCGAGGCATTCTGACAATCCCCCCTTACCATGCCTTGTGCACCGCTCCTTCCCCGCCACACGAGGTCCCAGCGACCTGCGGACCGAAGCCCCACCCTGCGCTACCACCGCAAACCCTCCAACGCATCCTGCAACGCATTGTTGAAGATATCAAGGCCTATGTCCGACAGGTGCACCCCATCGTGCCTGTAAAAACCCTCACATCTCCCTGCAAGGTCATTGTGGTGTATAACGCTTCCCCCGTTGGCTGTGACCACTTTACCGATGGCCGCATTGACTTTCTTCCTAGCTCTGTCTATTCCGTGCCCTGACCTAGCCCCCCTCCATGATGATTTTTGACCAGACTATGCGCACGTTGCTCCACCGCCCTTTTATCCAGGCGATGTCCTCCCTGGCCTGCCTGATCAGGTCTAGCGACTTTGTTTTCCCGATATCGTTTCCCCCAAGGTGCAACACCAACACGTTGGGCTTTCCCAATGCCCGCTCGGCCTTGAGCCAGGCCCCCCTGGCCTGCTCCCATACCATGCCCCTGTTGCCCAGCCAAAAAACTGCTGCCTCTTCTCGCCTCATCCCCAGCTGGCGCCCATATGGTCTTTTTGCGGCCCGTGCCGCTGTCCAGAATATGTATGAATGGCCGAAGATCCAACACCGCTTCCCGGCGATCCCTGCGAAGAATAGAGGAAGCGGGGGGGGGGGGGGGTGTTAGGACAGTCGTCAATTCCCTTTATTGCGGCGGCGCCCTGGCCACCGGCCTGACGTAAGATTTGTAACTGTTTGACTTCCACCCCCCTTTCCCCTTTATCTCTTCGGCTGAGCATCCCTGGCTGGCGGCGGATGTCGCCGCGCCGATCCTAAATGAGTGGGTTCCGAACTTCCTCGGGTTCCAGCCTAACTCCTCGATGCACTTTTTAAATATGGCTGTGAACTGGAACCTGGTAAGTGCCGCCTGATCCACATGAATGAGGAAATTCTCGCCCCCTTTTGGCCTGACCTCCAAAAAATTTTGTACCGCCTCGATTGGACAGACTGTTGTGTCCGGGTGCCTGTCCAACTGGACCCATCTTCCCTTACCTATCTGGTCTATTTTTGACTTGCGAATTTTGCACAAGACCGCGCCCTGCGAGGCCACTACGTTTTTTACCAACAGGCCTGTTCCGGCGGCCATTTTTGACTGCGCTACTAGCTCCCCGACCCTAAATGCTCCGCTAAACGCCATGATAAATGCTGCTTTAAACAGTTTTTCCTCGTACTCTCCGTTACATATTTTCGCCACTATGTGAATAATGCTCTTAAGCCTCTCTATGGTTACTGGCTCCCGGGAGTTCGGTCTCCGTATCTCCGCTCTGGCCCATCCCTTCATCACTGTGCGCACTACGAATGCCTTAGTTAGGTCCTCTTTCCCTAGCAACTTTGAAAAGAAAGATACCCCTGCCAGCCTGGTGTTTGCCACTGCCCTTGATGCTCCCTCCTCCTTACTCTTGCCTAAGAATTCCAACAATTGCTGCAGGGGCGTCTGGCCCTCTGAGCTTACATTCCCCTGGAACTGCTGCCATTTCTCCCATGCTGCCACGTACGCTTTCCAGGTCTTTGGCCCCAGGGACCTTTCCACCAGCTCGTTCAAACAGGCTCGGCTATCTGCCAAAGATGAGAAGGGCATGTTAAACCTTGGCCCTGCGCGAACGGCGCTGCTGCCCTAAACACCTCCCATTTCTGACGTGACAGCGCGTCCGCGATAACGTTCTCGACTCCTGGTACATGCTTTGCCCTGAATGTGATGTTGTGCCTCAAGCATGCCGCTACCAACCACCTCAGCAACCTAATCACTGGTGCGGACGAGGCAGATTGGCTGTTTATGGCCTGTACCACGCCCATATTGTCGCACCAAAACTGTATGAACTTCTCTAGCCTGCGGCCCCAAACCTCTACGGCTACCACTATAGGAAACAACTCCAAAGCTGCCAAGTTCTTAGTCAAACCGCTGTACCTGTTTCTGTCCGGCGGCTGCTGCACTTCCAGAGATCCAGGCATGGCATCCACGGTGACCGGAGGCAGGTCACCCTCACAGCAGGGAGCAAAGGTCGGGCAGCGCTCGGCTGAGTGGCCGGAGAGGAGAAGGGCGCTTCCAGCGCGATACAGGGGCCGGGAGGACAGCATTTCCGGCCAGCAGCTGCAGGGCATATCCGTCCGTCCCTCTCCAGAGAAGCAGTACAGGAGCAATGAAAATGGTGCTGGGGCGCCATCTGGTGGCCGGAGGCCACATAAGAAGAAGCAAACAGGAGAAAAAAGAAAAAAGGCAGGAAAGGCACCTGCTAGATCCGGAAGGCAGCAGCGATCAGCAGCCCTGCAAAAGGAGCAAGGGCAAGAGGGGGGTGAGTACCAGCCGGGGCAAGAAGGCATAGGAGCAAGGGGGAATGGGGCAGCTCTTTTAGGCCCAAGGGGGGAGGGGCAGATCGGCTATGGCCCTCTACAGTCCAGGGGAACCCCTATTAATGTTGCAGCACAGCGGTTGCAGAATACCCCAACACAAGCTAGGAGCGCAGGGGCAGCATGCCAGGAAGGGGGAGTTACTCTCGCCGACACAGCCAGCGGGCCAGGGTCACCCGAGGTGAGGGGGAGATGGGTTTTCCTGGAAGAGGCACAGCAATATAATAGCCCTGCTAGGCAGCCAGAGGGCATTCCTAGGCAAGGGGGTAACTGGGGACAGGGCGCAGGGAGCACGCAGGACAGGGGCATTACACAGGGGTTGCGAAACCAGCTTGCCTGCTCCCCTGCGTTTACATCCCCACCCAGGAGAATGTACCAGCAGACACCAACGACATTTACAGGACAGAGCAGGGGCCGCGAAATGCCGCAAGCAAGCAACCGGGATCAAGGAGCCACATAGCAAAATTGAGTGGGTTCCGAACTTCCTCGGGTTCCAGCCTAACTCCTTGATGCATATTTTAACTATGGCTGTGAACTGGAACCTGGTAAGTGCCGCCTGATCCACATGAATGAGGAAATTCTTGCCCCCTTTTGGCCTGACCTCCAAAAAATTTTGTACCGCCTCGATTGGACAGACTGTTGTGCCGGGTGCCTGCCCAACCTGACCCATCTTCCCTTACCTATCTGGTCTGTTTTTGACTTGCGAATTTTGCACAAGACCGCGCCCTGTGAGGCCACTACGTTTTTTACCAACAGGCCTGTTCCGGCGGCCATTTTTGACTGCGCTACTAGCTCCCCGACCCTAAATGCTCCGCTAAACGCCATGATAAACGCTGCTTTAAACAGTTTTTCCTCGTACTCTCCGTTACATACTTTCGCCACTATGTGAATAATGCTCTTAAGCCTCTCTTTGGTTACTGGCTCCCGGGAGTCCGGTCTCCGTATCTCCGCTCTAGCCCATCCCTTCATCACTGTGCGCACTACGAATGCCTTAGTTAGGTCCTCTTTCCCTAGCAACTTTGAAAAGAAAGATACCCCTGCCAGCCTGGTGTTTGCCACTGCCCTTGATGCTCCCTCCTCCTTACTCTTGCCTAAGAATTCCAACAATTGCTGCAGGGGCGTCTGGCCCTCTGAGCTTACATTCCCTTGGAACTGCTGCCATTTCTCCCATGCTGCCACGTACGCTTTCCAGGTCTTTGGCGCCAGGGACCTTTCCACCAGCTCGTTCAAACAGGCTCGGCTATCTGCCAAAGATGAGAAGGGCATGTTAAACCTTGGCCCCGCGCGAACGGCGCTGCCGCCCTAAACACCTCCCATTTCTGACGTGACAGCGCGTCCGCGATAACGTTCTCGACTCCTGGTACATGCTTTGCCCTGAATGTGATGTTGTGCCTCAAGCATGCCGCTACCAACCACCTCAGCAACCTAATCACTGGTGCGGACGAGGCAGATTGGCTGTTTATGGCCTGTACCACACCCATATTGTCGCACCAAAACTGTATGAACTTCTCTAGCCTGCGGCCCCAAACCTCTACGGCTACCACTATAGGAAACAACTCCAAAGCTGCCAAGTTCTTAGTCAAACCGCTGTCCTTCCACCTTTGCGGCCATTCTTCTGCGCACCACTCTCCCTGCAAGTACGCTCCGAAGCCTATGGCTCCTGCTGCGTCTGTGAACAGCTGCAGTGCATGGTTTGGCGATATCTTGCTCGGCCACATGCGCACCCCGTTAAACTGTTTCAAGAAATCCTGCCATACTAACAAATCTTTCTTCAATTCCCCGCTGATGCGGATGAAGTGATGTTTCTTCCTCACTCCCGCTGTTGCCCTTTCCATACGTCGCTTGAAAATCCACCCCATAGGGATTACGCGACAAGCAAAATTCAGCGACCCTAGCAATGACTGCAACTGGCCCAAGGTAACTGACTTCGCTTGGGCGCATGCGCTGATCTCTCGCTCCAACTTTTCGATTTTTTTCTGTTGGCAACCGGCACTCCATCTTCTCTGTGTCGATCTCTATACCTAGGTAAGAGATGACCTGTTTTGGGCCCTCAGTTTTCTCCCCCGCGATGGGGACTCCGAACTCGTTCAGCATATTTGTAAGCTCTTGCAGCAACTGCGCGCACTGCCCAGACTGAGCTGGACCTGCCAGCAAGAAATCGTCCAGGTAGTGCGCTACTGCCCTACAGCCTGTCCGTGCTTCCAAGCACCAGTGCAAGAAGGAGCTGAAAATTTCGAATAACGCGCAAGATATTGCGCATCCCATAGGCAAACATTTGTCTACGAAATATTGGCCCTCAAACTGGAAACCCATATGGTAAAAACTGTCCGGATGCAGGGGGAGTAGCCTGAACGCTGACTCGATGTCCAGCTTCGCCAACAAGGCCCCTTTCCCTTGCCTCCTAACCATTTTTATCGCATGGTCAAACGACTGATATTGCACCGAGCACTGTTCCACGTCCAGGGCATCATTAACCGATGCCCCCTCCGGGAAAGAACTTTCTTGGGAACTAACCCCAGTGGTGACACTACCAAATTTTCTATTGGGGGGGCCGCGAATGGCCCGGCCATCCTGCCCATCTCTAATTCTTTTCCAATTTTCTGTCGCGCCACCTGCGGCTGCTCCCTGATGGAATGAAGGTTCCTATTGCGGTCGCCCGGAAGGACGTCCCGTCTTTTTGGGATCTTGAACCCTACTCTAAAACCCTCCTGCAACCGCTGGGCTTCTAAACGCTTGGGGTACCTGGCTAGCCATGCCTGCATACCCTCCAGCCTCACTGGGCTACTTGCCTTTGACAGGCACAAGCGTTCCGGATACCTTTTCCCCTCTCTCTCCCTGTCGGCCTTTTTTTCTAAAGCAGTCTTTTGCCGGATGACTTCCGCTGCAGTGCGTGCATGCGTGCTTGAATTTGCAGAAAGCCCGTGTGCACCGGGTGTCATTGAAGGCGTAGCATTTGAGCATATCCTGTCTATGCGTGCTAGGCCTCCCTGTCCCCTGCCTTTGCGCTGTCGCTTCTTTATCGCTAGCCCCTCTTGCCTGCGCCTTGAGCCACAGCTCGATATCCTTTGTCCCAAACTTGATGGGTTGCTGCCCTTGCGCTCTTAACCTGAAGGACTCGTCGTATCTGCGCCACGCAGTTCCCCCATAATCCTTGTACACTGAATAAACAAGATTGATGTATTTCATCATGTTCATTGCCATATTTGGGTAAGCTTCTACGTAGCAACCAGAGTATGCCAACATCCCGGTCATCCAATTGTCAATTGTCTTGTAGGATTCCCCACGCCCTACTCCCTTCTCGCTGCCCCTCTCCTTGTCCCTGAGACCTTCCTCTGTAAGGGAGCATATGTCGATGAAATCCCCCTTCACAATTTCCTTCCTAATTTCTTTAGGCAAATGCCCTGCCAATGCGCCTAGCTCGTGATCCAATGCGCCTCCCTGCTGTAAGAAAACTGGCTTAGCTGCTCCGGTCTGACCTAGCTTACTCCACGCTGTATCTGCCCCTAGGGCTGCCAACTTTTTCTTCTTGTGATTGGCCCTGGCCAACCGCAGTTGCTCTTTCAATACCTTGCATGACTCGTCGTCGTCTGACTCGGACGCGCAGCTATTGCCCCGCTTGCCCGCCTGATTATCTGCGGCGCTGTTACCCTCCCATTGTGTGTTCGCTACCTCGTTTAAGGTGCCCCCGCCATTTGCGCTGCTCACGCTGTTTTGGTGCAACCCCTGGTTCTGACCCTTTTCAGTACCACCCCTCACACTTTGTGTATTGCTATTATACAACGGCATAACATTCACATTCTGCATATTAAACACATGGTTCATCTCACCGTTCCTGAGTGATGCTGTGGAGACGTCTTCTCTGGCCGGGCTGGTCACGGCACCGGCCTCCTCTGTATTCTTCTCCACCGCTCTTGCTGCGGCAAGATGCTGCACTGACGGGCCACTGGGCATGGCGAGGACCGCACTGTCTCTGTAACTGTTGTAATTGTCTTGGATTCTCGCTTGTGGTTGTGATGTGAAATCTTGCGACTGTGATGTGAAATCTTGCGATTGTGATGTGAAATTTTGCTATGTGGCTCCTTGATCCCGGTTGCTTGCTTGCGGCATTTCGCGGCCCCTGCTCTGTCCTGTAAATGTCGTTGGTGTCTGCTGGTACATTCTCCTGGGTGGGGATGTAAACGCAGGGGAGCAGGCAAGCTGGTTTCGCAACCCCTGTGTAATGCCCCTGTCCTGCGTGCTCCCTGCGCCCTGTCCCCAGTTACCCCCTTGCCTAGGAATGCCCTCTGGCTGCCTAGCAGGGCTATTATATTGCTGTGCCTCTTCCAGGAAAACCCATCTCCCCCTCACCTCGGGTGACCCTGGCCCGCTGGCTGTGTCGGCGAGAGTAACTCCCCCTTCCTGGCATGCTGCCCCTGCGCTCCTAGCTTGTGTTGGGGTATTCTGCAACCGCTGTGCTGCAACATTAATAGGGATTCCCCTGGACTGTAGAGGGCCATAGCCGATCTGCCCCTCCCCCCTTGGGCCTAAAAGAGCTGCCCCATTCCCCCTTGCTCCTATGCCTTCTTGCCCCGGCTGGTACTCACCCCCCTCTTGCCCTTGCTCCTTTTGCAGGGCTGCTGATCGCTGCTGCCTTCCGGATCTAGCAGGTGCCTTTCCTGCCTTTTTTCTTTTTTCTCCTGTTTGCTTCTTCTTATGTGGCCTCCGGCCACCAGATGGCGCCCCAGCACCATTTTCATTGCTCCTGTACTGCTTCTCTGGAGAGGGACGGACGGATATGCCCTGCAGCTGCTGGCCGGAAATGCTGTCCTCCCGGCCCCTGTATCGCGCTGGAAGCGCCCTTCTCCTCTCCGGCCACTCAGCCGAGCGCTGCCCGACCTTTGCTCCCTGCTGTGAGGGTGACCTGCCTCCGGTCACCGTGGATGCCATGCCTGGATCTCTGGAAGTGCAGCAGCCGCCGGACAGAAACAGGTACAGCGGTTTGACTAAGAACTTGGCAGCTTTGGAGTTGTTTCCTATAGTGGTAGCCGTAGAGGTTTGGGGCCGCAGGCTAGAGAAGTTCATACAGTTTTGGTGCGACAATATGGGCGTGGTACAGGCCATAAACAGCCAATCTGCCTCGTCCGCACCAGTGATTAGGTTGCTGAGGTGGTTGGTAGCGGCATGCTTGAGGCACAACATCACATTCAGGGCAAAGCATGTACCAGGAGTCGAGAACGTTATCGCGGACGCGCTGTCACGTCAGAAATGGGAGGTGTTTAGGGCAGCAGCGCCGTTCGCGCAGGGCCAAGGTTTAACATGCCCTTCTCATCTTTGGCAGATAGCCGAGCCTGTTTGAACGAGCTGGTGGAAAGGTCCCTGGCGCCAAAGACCTGGAAAGCGTACGTGGCAGCATGGGAGAAATGGCAGCAGTTCCAGGGGAATGTAAGCTCAGAGGGCCAGACGCCCCTGCAGCAATTGTTGGAATTCTTAGGCAAGAGTAAGGAGGAGGGAGCATCAAGGGCAGTGGCAAACACCAGGCTGGCAGGGGTATCTTTCTTTTCAAAGTTGCTAGGGAAAGAGGACCTAACTAAGGCATTCGTAGTGCGCACAGTGATGAAGGGATGGGCCAGAGCGGAGATACGGAGACCGGACTCCCGGGAGCCAGTAACCATAGAGAGGCTTAAGAGCATTATTCACATAGTGGCGAAAATATGTAACGGAGAGTACGAGGAAAAACTGTTTAAAGCAGCATTTATCATGGCGTTTAGCGGAGCATTTAGGGTCGGGGAGCTAGTAGCGCAGTCAAAAATGGCCGCCGGAACAGGCCTGTTGGTAAAAAACGTAGTGGCCTCGCAGGGCGCGGTCTTGTGCAAAATTCGCAAGTCAAAAATAGACCAGATAGGTAAGGGAAGATGGGTCCAGTTGGACAGGCACCCGGACACAACAGTCTGTCCAATCGAGGCGGTACAAAATTTTTTGGAGGTCAGGCCAAAAGGGGGCGAGAATTTCCTCATTCATGTGGATCAGGCGGCACTTACCAGGTTCCAGTTCACAGCCATATTTAAAAAGTGCATCGAGGAGTTAGGCTGGAACCCGAGGAAGTTCGGAACCCACTCATTTAGGATCGGCGCGGCGACATCCGCCGCCAGCCAGGGATACTCAGCCGAAGAGATAAAGGGGAAAGGGGGGTGGAAGTCAAACAGTTACAAATCTTACGTCAGGCCGGTGGCCAGGGCGCCGCCGCAATAAAGGGAATTGACGACTGTCCCAGGAAAATGGAGCTATTAACTCCCTCCCCCCCGGCTGCTGCTTTCATCTGCCTCCCCCTCCTCCCCCCCCCCCCCTGCCTCTGGGCCGCACCTTTTAGTAATTCACCCCCCCTCCCCCGGCGTGCGCCCCTTCGGGCTGCCTGGCACCCCTCCTCCTTATCCCGCTGCGGCGCCATTGCTGCCCCCTTCGCCCCTGTAATACATCTGAGAATAGAGCAGGAAGGAAATTGGGCTGCAGATAACGACACAGAGGGCTGTAAACAGCCCTAACATCCTGCAGCCTATCACTGATCTAGAGACTATGGGGGTCATTCCGAGTTGATCGCTAGCTGAAAATGTGCGCTGCGATTAAGTAAAAAAACGGCACTTCTGCGTATGCGGCGCAGAGCGCATGCACAATGTAATTTCACAACGGCCGATGTATTTTTACACATGGTCTAGCGAAGCTTTTCAGTCGCAATAGTCGCCGCAGAGTGATTGACATGAAGTGGGTGTTTCTGGGTGTCAACTGACCGTTTTCAGGGAGTGCTCGAAAAAACGCAGGCGTGCCTAGAAAAACGCAGGCGTGGCTGGCCGAACGCAAGGCGTTGTGACGTCAAATCCGGAACTGAATGGTCTGAAGAGGTTTAGCTACTCTAAAACTGCACTATTTTTTTTTGTAGCCGCTCTGTGATCCTTTCGTTCGCACTTCTGCTAAGCTAAAATACACTCCCAGAGGGCGGCGGCTTAGCGTTTGCACGACTGCTAAAAACTGCTAGCGAGCGATCAACTCGGAATGACCACCTATGGGGGTAATTCAGAGTTGATCGCAGCAGCAGATTTGTTAGCAGTTGGGCAAAACCATGTGCACTGCAGGGGGCCAGATATAACATTTGCAGAGAGAGTTAAATGTGGATGGGTTATTTTGTTTCTGTGCAGGGTAAATACTGGCTGCTTTATTTTTACACTGCAATTTAGATTTCAGTTTATACACTCCCCACCCAAATCTAACTCTCTCTGTACATGTTATATCTGCCCCCCCTGCAGTGCACATGGTTTTGCCCAACTGCTAACAAGTTTTCTGCTGCGATCAACTCAGAATTAGGCCCAATGGGGGTTATCCAGTTTAGATCGTTCCTGCGATCTCAGTGCAGTATCCGATAATCGGGGAACTGTGCATGCGCAGAACCCGTTCACCTCTGCTGTTGATTGACAGGCAGAGGCGTTCGCGGGGCGGTGACGGAGTGTTGTGGGAGAAGCGTGTCAAAAATGGGGGCGGGCCAGCTGCGTCACACGCAGCCTCTCCGAACAAGAAAATGCCGGCGGATCACCTGCATATGCAGCCTAGCTGCGGCTGCATGGGGTTGTCCACAGTTACTGCAACTGCAATTAAATTGCGGTCGCAGCTGCTGGGCAGGCCATTTAGTATGCTGGGCGGCCTTGCCCTGCCATAGAAAGGATTGCAGATTCTGCTAAAAAGCAGAATCCGCAATCCTTACTGAATAACCCCCCTTGTATGGATTACATCGCCTGCCCTCTTCTTCCACTCATGCCCAGCACCCATACAGAGGCAAGGCTTTGTGATGAGCATGTGGGTGTACATATGAATCTGTGTGAATGAATTCATGAATGTTTGTGTATGGATGTGTGTCTCTATCGGGCCGATGTAACGCTGAACACAAGTCGGCATATTTATTAGTGCATGGAGATAAATGCAGCTATGCAGAGTCGTACACATTTATGCCACTGTCCCAATCCATGTGCCATCATCATTATCAGTGCGCAAGCTTAGACCGATATCCAATCAGTAATTCGCCCCGGTTGAACTTAGGTGGTCATTCAGACCCGATCACACGCTACCTTTTTTCGCAGCCGCGCGATCGGGTCTGAACGGCGTATGCGTGCGGTCAGCAATGCGCAGACGCGTCAGCCGGCGGCAACGGGGATCGCCGGGCAGTGCCGAATCTAACGAAGAAAGCGATGACAGGCAGAAGGCGTTCGTGGGCGGCAACTCACCGTTTTCTGGGAGTGTCCGGAATAACGCAGGCATGCCCAGGCGTTCTGGAGGAGGATTACGGACGTCACTACCTGTCCGGATCATCACAGCAGCTGAGTAAGTCTAGGGCTTTTGTTTGTGCAGCTTTCTGCACATCCGATCACACCCCTACACAGCGATTACCCCCTCCCCTGTAGGCGGCGATTACCTGGTCGCAGAAGTGCAAAAAATAGCCTGCGTGCGACCAGGTCTGAATTAGGCCCTTATAACAGCTATCGCACCTATCCTATTGCAAAATCGCAGAAACAGGATTTGCACAATAATTCTAGCCGGCAAAACCAGACATAAGTGTAGGAGAAATTGGAGAAATCTGCCTGTACCCAAAAAAGCTAAACTAATATAGAAAAACATTATAGAAGTCTATTAGTGGCCATAACAAAACTACCTATATACTCGAGTATAAGTCGACCCGAATATAAGCCGAGGCACCTAATTTTACCACGGAAACCTGGGAAAACTTATTGACTCGAGTATAAGCCTAGGGTGGGAAATGCAGCTCTAGCCGTACACAGCCCTCACACTGCCAGATATGCCCCCACAGTGCCAGATATGCCCTCACACTGCCAGATATGCCCCCCACAGTGCCAGATATGCCCTCACACTGCCAGATATGCCCCCACAGTGCCAGATATGCCCTCACAGTGCCAGATATGCCCCCTCAGTGCCAGATATGCCCCCTCAGTGCCAGATATGCCCTCATAGTGCCAGATATGCCCCCTCAGTGCCAGATATGCCCCCTCATAGTGCCAGATATGCCCTCATACTGCCAGATATGCCCTCACACTGCCAGATATGCCCCCACAGTGCCAGATATGCCCTCACACTGCCAGATATGCCCCCACAGTGCCAGATATGCACTCATACTGCCAGATATTCCCCCACAGTGCCAGATATGCACTCATAGTGCCAGATATGCCCCCACAGTGCCAGATATGCCCTCATACTGCCAGATATTCCCCAACAGTGCCAGATATGCCCTCATAGTGCCAGATATGCCCCCACAATGCCAGATATGCCCTCATAGTGCCAGATATGCCCTCACACTGCCAGATATGCCCTCATAGTGCCAGATATGCCCTCATACTGCCAGATATGCCCCCACAGTGCCAGATATGCCCTCATACTGCCAGATATGCCCTCACACTGCCAGATATGCCCCGACAGTGCCAGATATGCCCTCATAGTGCCATATATGCCCCCACAGTGCCAGATATGCCCTCATACTGCCAGATATGCCCCACAGTGCCAGATATGCCCTCACACTGCCAGATATGCCCCCCCACAGTGCCAGATATGCCCTCACAGTGCTAGATATGCCCCCACAGTGCCAGATATGCCCTCATGCTGTCAGATATGCCCCCTCAGTGCCACATATGCCCCCCCCCCCCCCCAAGTGCCAAATATGCTCCCCCAGTGCCTCTCCTGTGTCCCTCCTGCGTCTCCGGCGACCGCGGCGGGTCTGTTAAATGAAGTGCCGGTTCGTGAGCCAATCAGAGCTCACGAACGGGTACTTAATTTAATAGACCCGCCGGAGACGCAGGAGGGATACAGAAGAGGCGCGCGCTGTGCCCTCCGTGTCCCTCCTTTCCACTGACTCGAGTATAAGCCGAGGGGGCTTTTTCAGCACAAAAAAAAGTGCTGAAAAAGTCGGCTTATACTCGAGTATATACGGTATTTGGTTTACTTAAATTGGGCCAAATGACTGAAATGGCTGTTATATGCATTTTTCGTAAATGTTAAAAAATGATAGCTAATTTTTTCAGCAAAATAAGTGCTCTCATCAACTTAGGGGTACATAGAAATGGGTATAAGTATATATTTGGATTATTTATAGGCACTCTTAAAAAAAAGGTAACAGAACCCCAACTATTCCCATCTGCAACCCTAAAAACACTTGTCCCCACTGGCGTTTCTATAATGGGTGCAGTGTGTGCGGTGCACATGGGCCCCTGAGTCCAAAGGGGGCCCCCACCGCACACACTGCACCCATTTTTAAAATACTCACCCCTCCGAAAGTCCAGCACCAGCATCCGCAGAGCTGTTAGAACATGACTCAGCGCAGAGTTCTGTGCATGCGCAGTAGAGAAATCTCAGGGAAAATAGCCGCCGCACCATTTTTACGGAGATCTGCGCATGCGCAGTAGAATCTGAGCCCTCTAGTGCTCGGACTCTACAGCGCTCCGGGCAGAGAGGAGGGGGCCCGAACGGAGGAGGCTGAACACGGGCCTCCTCCTCTCTTAAAACGCCCCTGCTTGTCCCACTCATAAAACACCCCAATATCAGTGGCGTGCGGTGAGGTCAGTGGCTGGTGAGGCACTACAGCCATAATGTCCACCGGATCCTGACGATGACCCCTACCGTCGCCAAGCCAATGCACGCTACTGCCTCTGAGCCGATGACCGATGCCACCGCCAGTGGCTTACAAACTTGCCCACCATCAACTGACCCAGCCCTCCGCCACTAATTTGCATCTCAATCCGATGCCGCCAATGCCCGCTGCCTGCCTGCTCATTATACTTGTGATATATTGTACATTTTTATAGAAAATAAAAATAAAAATTTGTATATGGGACTGGGAAGGGAGTGGGAGGAGGACATGAATGCAATTTTGTTGTCCAGGGCTTCCATTAACTTAATGGAGAAGGATCTGAATGGGTTAAAAAATGTAAAATAAAAAAAAATGCGTGAGGTCCCCCCTCCTAAGTATAACCAGCCTCGGGCTCTTTGAGCCGGTCCTGATTGTTTAAATACTGGGAAAAAATTGGACAGGTATTCTCCGGATTTAGACAACCAGCACCGGGCTCTTAGTCCGGTCCTGGTTCCGAAAATATGGGGGACAAAATATTGTAGGGGTCCCCCGTATTTTTCAAACCAGCACTGGGCTCCACTAGCCAGGGACATAATGCCACAGCCGGGGGACACATTTATGTAGGTCCCTGCAGCCGTGGCATTACCCCCCCCCAACTAGTCACCCTTGGCCGGGGTTCCCTGGAGGAGAGGGGACCCCTTAAATCAAGGGGTCCCCCCCTCCAGGCACCCAAGGGCCAGGGGTGAAGCCTGAGGCTGTCCCCAGCACCCCTGGGCGGTGGGTGCCGGGCTGATAGCCATAAGTGTGTAAAAAAAAAAATATTGTTTTTTGTTGTGGAACTACAAGGCCCAGCAAGCCTCCCCTGCTTGCTGGTACTTGGAGAACCTCAAGTACCAGCATGGGGGAAATAAGGGGCCCGCTGGTACCTGTAGTTCTACAACAAAAAAATACCCAAATAAAAACACAACACACACCGTGAAAGTAAAAATGTATTAAAACACACTTACACCTTACATCCCAGAGTGCCAAGTCTACCATTCCTACTGCTATACTATCCTTGGATGCAGAGAAAGCATTTGATATGGTGCTCTGGGATCATCTCTTTGACACAATGTCTAGATTTGGCTTTCCCCCCCGTTTTGTGGATTACATAAGAATATTGTATAGCAATCCTGATTCGAGAATCCTCTGCAATGGTTTCCTGTCGCAACCTATCATTATCCAAAGGGGCACCCGTCAGGGATGTCCCCTCTCCCCACTTCTGTTTGCAGTGGCTCTGGAACCATTGGCCATATCAATTAGGGAATCCCCCTTGTATCATGGCATTCGTATAGGTGAGCTTGACCTCCGTCTCTCACTATTTGCTGACGATATGCTGCTACTTATGTCACGGCCTGATGTAACATTGCCAGCTGCCTTTGACCTAATTAATGCCCTTGGCTCATTTTCTGGATACTCTATAAAAGTACACAAGTCTGAATTGTTACCAGTGAACGGCCCACCCGTTTATTTGGACACACAAGGTGCGTATAGCCATATTAGAGTTGTTACTACAGCTATAAAATATTTAGGGGTTCAGATACCGATGATTCTTCGAGACGTTTATAATCTAAACTTTACCCCAATTATTAAATCTATCACTAAAAAACTCGACACTTGGATGACTTCGCCTCTGTCTGTATTGGGCAGAAATGCATTAATTAAGTCGGTGGTTTTCCCCCAATTATCCTACATGATACAAATGCTCCCTTTACGACTGTCAAAGTCAGACATTCAAAAGATTGAAATTACATTCAGTAAATTCCTTTGGAAAGGTGTTAAACCACGGATCTCTAGTAGATCTATAAAGATGCCTAGAGATAAGGGGGGTATAGGATTCCCTGATATATTACATTTCTCCCAGTCAGTCCTATTCAGATACGTTCTAGACTGGCTCTATGAACGCAGCAGGTTTACCTGGTATGAACTAGACTGTGCTCTGTTTACCCCTTTCTCTCCTAGTGCTCTTCTACATACACCCAACTCCATGATCTCTGACTATATACGTTCCCACCTCTATGCATATTTCCAAATCAGACATTACATAGACTCATTGCGGCCGATGATGGCAGATTCCAATTTAAATGACCCTCTTTTTTCGTTAATGAATCTATCTTGCTCCCGTCCATATAAAACTAGGTATTTGTACAATGACTTGCTTGGTGTCTCCTGTGATAGACTTCATAATCGGGTTGTTCAATCATGGAACAAATTCATTCCGAGTCTTACAAACTCAGATTCCATATTCCACCACTATGACAGAACATTGCGGACGTTGAAAGCGTTATCATTACAGGAGGTACATGTGAAGACCGTGTATAGGGCCTATATATCACAAGCACAGAGGAAACATTTTGTGGTTGAGGAGACTGGATGCTGCTTGAAGTGCTTCCACTCTTCGGCAACGTTCTTCCATAACTTTTGGGAGTGTGGAACCATCAAACGGTTCTGGAACAAATTAGTACAATACATCACTAATAGCCTTGGGGTTAAAGTGTCACTGCACCCACAAGCGTTACTATTAGCAGACTTTTCGGTTTGGAATTTGGGCATTACTCAATCACACCTCTACCCTGACGTTGATAGTTACTATAGCTAAGAAAACCTTTCTCCAGAAATGGATATCTAAACAGGCCCCAACTCTATCAGCAGTTCATGCCTCACTTCTTAAGACTATGTATATAGACCGCTTTTCTACCATGGCAGATTCGGAAAGTGGTGTAGCAAAATTCTACAAAAAATGGAACCCTTATATAAGCACTCTCCCACAGATATCTCAGACCCAGATTTTTGCTCGATTTGATACCACGGACTGGTTCTTACATAGGATAATGATACTTGCAGCGTAACCCACCAATAACTTTCTAAGCCTTAAACTTACACCCCACTTTACAAGATTCCATTGTACAAAACTCCCACCATCTCCATTTGGGTTTATCAATGTGTGTTCTCCATGTTTGGTAATATTCCCCATCGACTGTTGGTTCTGAAAACTTTCAGTTCAATATATATCAGGTGCTTGTATAGTTAGGCATAGATCACCCTTCCCCCGTCCTCCCCTACTCCCCTCTATCTCCCATTTCTTCTCTCTTTCCAACTCTGTTAAACATTGTTAAAAATTGTTACTTATATACGGTTTATAGACTTGTGACACCCCATCCATATACTTGGACACAATATGGCATGTTTGTTAATCTCCTTGGTTCCCTGTTGCCTATACAGGTTGAGTCTCCCTTATCCAAAATGCTTGGGACCAGAGGTATTTTGGATATGGGATTTTTCCGTATTTTGGAATAATTGCATACCACAATGAGATATCATGGTGATGGGACATAAATCTAAGCACAGAATGCATTTATGTCACATATACACCTTATACACACAGCCTGAAGGTCATTTTAGCCAATATTTTTAATAACTTTGGGTATTAAACAAAGTGTGTACATTCACACAATTCATTTAGGTTTCATATACACCTTATACACACAGCCTGAAGGTCATTTAATACAATATTTTTAATAACTGTGTGTATTAAACAAAGTTTGTGTACATTTAGCCATCAGAAAACAAAGGTTTCACTATCTCACTCTCACTCAAAAAAGTCCGTATTTCGGAATATTTGGATATGGGATACTCAACCTGTATTGCCATTGCTACTAACACATTTGACTATGCAAGTCTGTATGCTGTTATTGCATCTGAATGTTACTTATTTCTGAAAACTCAATAAATATTATTGAAAAAACAAAAAAACAAAACACACTTACACACTCACACATACTTACCTACATCCCACACCGATCACGTCCACTTGTCCATGTAGAATCCAATAGGGGTACCTGTAAAAATTAAAATTATACTTATAAACTTCAATCCACAGGAGGAGAGAGAGAGAGAGAGAGAGAGAGAGAAATGAATGAATATTATGCACTCGCTGACGCGGGAAGACGTTAGCACAGACAGGGGAGAGTGCTGCTGCTGGCTGGGAGGATGGAGCAGGCGCCCCCAATAGTTGTGAGCCCAGTAGTTGTGACCCCAGTAGTTGTGACCGCAGTAGCTTTGCCCCCAGTAGCAGTGCCCCGAGTAGTTGTGACCCCAGTCGCTGTGACCTCTGTAGCTTTGCCCCCAGTAGCAGTGCCCCTTGTGGCTGTGCCCCCAGTAGTTGTGACCCCTGTAATTGTGCCCCCAGTTGCTGCGCCCCCTGTAGTTGTGCCACCTGTAGCTTTGTCCCCAATAGCTGTGCCCCTTGTAGCAGTGCCCCGAGTCCATGCTTCGAGTCACAGCTATGGGGCCCCCAATAGCTGTGTCCCCTAGCTGTGCCCCTTGTAGCAGTGCCCCAAGTCCATGCCCCGAGTCACAGCTATGGGGCCCCCAATAGCTGTGCCCCATAGCTGTGCCCCTTGTAGTTGTGCCCCCTGTAGCTGTGCCCCCAGTAGTTGTGACCCCTGTAGTTGTGCCCCCAGTCGCTGTGCCCCCTGTAGCTTTGCCCCCAGTAGCTGTGCCCCTTGTGGCTGTGCCCCCAGTAGTTGTGACCCCTGTAATTGTGCCCCCTAGCTGTGCCACTTGTAGCAGTGCCCCGAATAGTTGTGACCCCAGTCGCTGTGCCCCCTGTAGCTGTGACCCCAGTAGCAGTGCCCCGAATAGTTGTGACCTCTGTAGTTGTGCCCCCTTGTGGCTGTGCCCCTTGTGGCTGTGCCCCCAGTAGTTGTGACCCCTGTAATTGTGCCCCCAGTTGCTGCGCCCCCTGTAGCTTTGACCCCAATAGCTGTGCCCCTTGTAGCAGTGCCCCAAGTCCATGCCTCGAGTCACAGCTATGGGGCCCCCAATAGCTGTGTCCCCTAGCTGTGCCCCTTGTAGCAGTGCCCCAAGTCCATGCCCCGAGTCACAGCTATGGGGCCCCCCATAGCTGTGCCCCATAGCAGTGCCCCGAGTAGCTGTGCCCCCAGTAGCTGTGCCCCCAGTAGTTGTGACCCCTGTAATTGTGCCCCCTAGCTGTGCCCCTTGTAGCAGTAACCCGAATAGTTGTGACCCCAGTCGCTGTGCCCCCTGTAGCTGTGCCCCCAGTAGCAGTGTCCCGAGAAGTTGTGACCCCTGTAGTTGTGACCCCTGTAATTGTGCCCCCTAGCTGTGCCCCTTGTAGCAGTAACCCGAATAGTTGTGACCCCAGTCGTTGTGCCCCCTGTAATTGTGCCCCCTAGCTGTGCCCCTTGTAGCAGTGCCCCGAATAGTTGTGACCCCTGTAGCTGTTCCCCCAGTAGCAGTGCCCCGAGTAGTTGTGACCCCTGTAGTTGTGCCCCCAGTCGCTGTGCCCCCCTGTAGCTTTGCCCCCAATAGCTGTGCCCCTTTAAGCCTGATCGCAATTCTGCTAAAAACGGCAGCGAGCGAACAACTCGGAATGACCCCCATTGTACCTTAGGGGGAGATGAATCAAGCAGTGGAAACAGTGGAAAAGGAAAGATGTTGCCCAGAGCAATCAATCAGCAACCTATCATTTTATAAAATGCACTTGATAATTGCTACCTCAAAGCTGATTGGTTACTTTGGGTAACTTCTTTCAACTTCACTCTTTGAATTGCTTGATACATCTCCCCCTGAGTTTATTAATACTCTGAATGACTCATATTAACGTACACTCAGCTCTGAAGCATGTGCAGTGCGTATACAGGCAAGATCCGTCCACAGAACTGACTTGAATTCCACTCTGCGTCAGCCCCTATGTGTGTACACATCCACCTAACACCAACTATCATGGCATGCCAGGTGTGATGCCTCTCACATACATTTTGTTGGCCGCCACTGCTAAAAATATGTGTATTCTCTGAGCCCCTCCATGTGATGGCAGTAAGTAGATTTTCTGTCTTTTTGCAGCTGTTGTAGTCACTAACGATGAGATCCATCCTCTGCTGTGGTTCTTTGAGGCTCTTATGGAGACCAGTACTGCTGCCAAACACCCTGTGAATGCAGCGCTCACACTGGAAGGAGCTAAGTGCGCTCTGTCTTATGATCACATAGAGCTTGTTGTTCACTGGGTAACTCAGCAAAGGTAAGAAATATTCCCATTGCCAGACAACGCCGTCTTCTTTGTTTTTGTTTTAAAGGACGCTAATGTATCTGTTCCCTGAAGTTTCAATCCCAGTTTACAACAATACAGTGTGAAATTGGGATAAGCCGTAATTTACCTGGTTAGGCAGAATATAAGTTTTATAGATCAACATTCTCCCTAGGATTCTTGTATGTTATGCAAATTCTGTACCTGTAATCACTAACTGCACGGATACACAAATAATGCTGTGCCTGTAATCACCAACTGCACGGATACACAACTAATGCTGTGCCTGTAATAACTAACTGCACGGGTACACAACTAATGCTGTGCCGGTAATCCCTAATTGCACGGATACACAACTAATGCTGTGCCTGTAATCACTAACTGCACGGATACACAACTAATGCTGTGCCTGTAATCACTAGCTGCACGGATACACAACTAATGCTGTGCCTGTAATCACCAACTGCACGGGTACACAACTAATGCTGTGCCTGTAATCACTAGCTGCACGGATACACAACTAATGCTGTGCCTGTAATCACCGACTGCACAGATACACAACTAATGCTGTGCCTATAATCACTAGCTGCACGGATACACAACTAATGCTGTGCCTGTAATCACCGACTGCACAGATACACAACTAATGCTGTGCCTGTAATCACCGACTGCACGGATACACAACTAATGCTGTGCCTGTTATTACTAACTACACAGGTACACAACTAATGCTGTGCCTGTAATCACTAACTGCACGGATACACAAATAATGCTGTGCTTGTAATCACCAACTGCACGGATACACAACTAATGCTGTGCCTGTAATCACTAACTGCACGGGTACACAACTAATGCTGTGCCGGTAATCACTAACTGCACGGATACACAACTAATGCTGTGCCTGTAATCACTAACTGCACGGATACACAACTAATGCTGTGCCTGTAATCACTAACTGCACGGATACACAACTAATGCTGTGCCTGTAATCACCAACTGCACGGATACACAACTAATGCTGTGCCTGTAATCACCAACTGCATGGATACACAACTAATGCTGTGCCTGTAATCACTAACTGCATGGATACACAACTAATGCTGTGCCTGTAATCACCAACTGCATGGATACACAACTAATGCTGTGCCTGTAATCATTAGCTGCACGGATACACAACTAATGCTGTGCCTGTAATCACCGACTGCACAGATACACAACTAATGCTGTGCCTGTAATCACCGGCTGCACGGATACACAACTAATGCTGTGCCTGTTATTACTAACTACACAGGTACACAACTAATGCTGTGCCTGTAATCACTAACTGCACGGATACACAACTAATGCTGTGCCTGTAATCACTGACTGCACAGATACACATCTAATGCCGTGCCTGTAATCACTAACTGCACGGATACACAACTAATGCTGTGCCTGTAATCACTAACTGCACAGATACACAACTAATGCTGGGCCTGTAATCACTGACTGCACGGGTACACAACTAATGCTGTGCCTGTAATCACTAACTGCACGGATACACAACTAATGCTGTGCCTGTAATCACTGACTGCACGGATACACAACTAATGCTGTGCCTGTAATCACTAACTGCACGGATACACAACTAATGCTGTGCCTGTAATCACTAACTGCATGGATACACAACTAATGCTGTGCCTGTAATCACTAACTGCAAAGATACACAACTAATGCTGTGCCTGTAATCACTAACTGCACGGATACACAACTAATGCTGTGCCTGTAATCACTAACTGCACGGATACACAACTAATGCTGTGCCTGTAATCACTAACTGCATGGGTACACAACTAATGCTGTGCCTGTAATCACCAACTGCATGGATACACAACTAATGCTGTGCCTGTAATCACTAACTGCATGGATACACAACTAATGCTGTGCCTGTAATCACTAACTGCACGGATACACAACTAATGCTGTGCCTGTAATCACTAACTGCATGGATACACAACTAATGCTGTGCCTGTAATCACCAACTGCACGGATACACAACTAATGCTGTGCCTGTAATCACCGACTGCACGGATACACAACTAATGCTGTGCCTGTAATCACTAACTGCATGGATACACAACTAATGCTGTGCCTGTAATCACCAACTGCACGGATACACAACTAATGCTGTGCTGTAATCACTAACTGCATGGATACACAACTAATGCTGTGCCTGTAATCACTAACTGCACGGATACACAACTAATGCTGTGCCTGTAATCACTAACTGCACGGATACACAACTAATGCTGTGCCTGTAATCACTAACTGCACGGATACACAACTAATGCTGTGCCTGTAATCACTAACTGCACGGATACACAACTAATGCTGTGCCTGTAATCACTAACTGCACGGATACACAATTAATGTTGTGCCTGTAATCACCAAGTGGTTGACTGCCAATGGCCAGAGCCGGGAACAAGTACTGTACATGCAGGGCTGGTTCTAGCCCTTGTGGCGCCCCGGGCGGAAATATGGGCGTGGCTTCATAAAGGGACGTATTAGTTGTGCCCCCGTTTGTGCCCCCAGTAGAGTTGTGCCCCTGTTTGTGCCCCCAGTAGAGTTGTGACGCTTACAAAAATAAAAAAATTAATTAATACCATCCCCGCTCCTGATTCCCGACCGCTGCTGTCCTCCGTCTCCGGCCGCCGGCGCTGCTCCTCTGATCTATGGGAGAGACGTCTCTCCTATAGCACCGCATAGACACAAGAGGTCAGTCATGACCTCTAGTGTTTATGTGCCGATTCCACAATGCCGTACAGTGTGCGATAACTTCACCGCACTGCACCGCATCTACCGAGGACCAGGGGGCACCAGTAGCGGATCATGCTACAGTGGCGGCGCCCTCCAGAAGGTGGCGCCCCAGGCAAAAATCCTGCATGCCCGTAGCAAGATCCGCTACTGTATACATGCTAGTACCAACTGCTTCAAATGACCAACTGCCCAGAGTCAGGACTTAGAACAGAACCTGTATCCACCAACTGCTCAGTCACCTCTTAGGGGGCAATTCAAGTCTGATCGCTGGGCTGCTAATTTTGCTGCCCTGCGATCAGATTGTTGCCGCCTCCAGGGGGAGTGTAAACTCGCTGTGCAAGTGTGCGATCGCATGTGTACGCACAGCAGCGATCAGATTTGAATTACCGCCTTAGAACAGTATCTGTATCCACCAGCTGCCCAGTCCCAGGACTTAGAACAGATCCTGTATCTGTCCAGACCCAGGACTTAGAACAGAACCTGTATCCACCAACTGCCCAGAGTCAGGACTTATGCATCATATAGACGGAGCGACTTGTGCTGAGCGATCTGTGCTAACCAGTGTTTCTCTGACGTCCTAGTGGATGCTGGGAACTCCGTAAGGACCATGGGGAATAGCGGCTCCGCAGGAGACTGGGCACAAAAGTAAAAGCTTTAGGACTACCTGGTGTGCACTGGCTCCTCCCCCTATGACCCTCCTCCAAGCCTCAGTTAGATTTTTGTGCCCGGCCGAGAAGGGTGCACACTAGGGGCTCTCCTGAGTTTCTTAGTGAAAGTTTAAGTTTAGGTTTTTTATTTTCTGTGAGACCTGCTGGCAATAGGCTCACTGCATCGAGGGACTAAGGGGAGAAGAAGCGAACTCACCTGAAGTGCAGAGTGGATTGGGCTTCTTAGGCTACTGGACACCATTAGCTCCAGAGGGACCGAACACAGGCCCAGCCTCGGAGCTCGGTCCCAGAGCCGCGCCGCCGGCCCCCTTACAGAGCCAGAAGCATGAAGAGGTCCGGAAAAATCGGCGGCAGAAGACATCAGTCTTCAACAAGGTAGCGCACAGCACTGCAGCTGTGCGCCATTGTTACTCAGGCACACTTCACACTCCGGTCACTGAGGGTGCAGGGCGCTAGGGGGGGGCGCCCTGAGCAGCAATGTAAAACACCTTGGCTGGCATAAATACACCACATATAACCCCCAGGGCTATATGGATGTATTTTAACCCCTGCCAGAACTCACCTAAAAAGCGGGAGAAAAGGCCGCCGAGAAGGGGGCGGAGCCTATCTCCTCAGCACACGGGCGCCATTTTCCATCACAGCTCCGCTGGAAGGACGTCTCCCTGACTCTCCCCTGCAGTCCTGCACTACAGAAAAGGGTAAAAAAGAGAGGGGGGCACTAATTTGGCGCAGTTTTGATACTAACAGCAGCTATAAAGGGAAAAGCACATTTTCTCTGACGTCCTAAGTGGATGCTGGGGACTCCGTCAGGACCATGGGGAATAGCGGCTCCGCAGGAGACAGGGCACAAAAGTAAAAGCTTTAGGATCAGGTGGTGTGCACTGGCTCCTCCCCCTATGACCCTCCTCCAAGCCTCAGTTAGATCTTTGTGCCCGGCCGAGAAGGGTGCAATCTAGGTGGCTCTCCTAAAGAGCTGCTTAGAGTAAAAGTTTTGTTAGGTTTTTTATTTTCAGTGAGTCCTGCTGGCAACAGGCTCACTGCATCGAGGGACTTAGGGGAGAAGGAGTGAACTCACCTGCGTGCAGGATGGATTGGCTTCTTAGGCTACTGGACACTAGCTCCAGAGGGACGATCACAGGTACAGCCTGGATGGGTCACCGGAGCCGCGCCGCCGACCCCCTTGCAGATGCTGAAGAGAGAAGAGGTCCAGAAATCGGCGGCTGAAGACTTCCCAGTCTTCTTAAGGTAGCGCACAGCACTGCAGCTGTGCGCCATTGCTCTCAGCACACTTCACACCAACGGTCACTGAGGGTGCAGGGCGCTTGGGGGGGCGCCCTGGGCAGCAATGAAAGTACCTATTCTGGCTAAAAATACATCACATATAGCCCCTGGGGCTATATGGATGTATTTTACCCCTGCCAGGTTGTCAGAAAAACGGGAGAAGAAGCCCGCCGAAAAGGGGGCGGGGCCTATTCTCCTCAGCACACCGCCATTTTCCCTCACAGAACTGCTGGTGGGAAGGCTCCCAGGCTCTCCCCTGCACTGCACTACAGAAACAGGGTTAAAACAGAGAGGGGGGGCATTTTTGTGGCGATATTATTACATATTAAGATGCTATAAGGGAAAACACTTATATAAGGTTGTCCCTGTAAAATTATAGCGTTTTGGTGTGTGCTGGCAAACTCTCCCTCTGTCTCCCCAAAGGGCTAGTGGGGTCCTGTCCTCTATCAGAGCATTCCCTGTGTGTGTGCTGTGTGTCGGTACGTGTGTGTCGACATGTATGAGGACGATGTTGGTGAGGAGACGGAGCAAATTGCCTGTAATGGTGATGTCACTCTCTAGGGAGTCGACACCGGAATGGATGGCTTATTTAGGGAATTACGTGATAATGTCAACAAGCTGCAAGGTCGGTTGACGACATGAGACGGCCGGCAAACCAATTAGTACCTGTCCAGGCGTCTCAAACACCGTCAGGGGCTTTAAAACGCCCATTACCTCAGTCGGTCGACACAGACACAGACACGGACACTGACTCCAGTGTCGACGGTGAAGAAACAAACGTATTTTCCATTAGGGCCACACGTTACATGTTAAGGGCAATGAAGGAGGTGTTACATATTTCTGATACTACAAGTACCACAAAAAAGGGTATTATGTGGGGTGTGAAAAAACTGCCTGTAGTTTTTCCTGAATCAGATAAATTAATTGAAGTGTGTGATGATGCGTGGGTTTCCCCCAATAGAAAATTAAAGGCGCTCACACGCTTATCAAAACAAGTGGCGTTACCGTCTCCAGATACGGCCGCCCTCAAGGAGCCAGCTAATAGGAGGCTGGAAAATATCCTAAAATGTATATACACACATACTGGTGTTATACTGCGACCAGCGATCGCCTCAGCCTGGATGTGCAGCGCTGGGGTGGCTTGGTCGGATTCCCTGACTGAAAATATTGATACCCTTGACAGGGACAGTATTTTATTGACTATAGAGCATTTCTATATATACGAGATGCACAGAGGGATATTTGCACTCTGGCATCATGAGTAAGTGCGATGTCCATGTCTGCCAGAAGATGTTTATGGACACGACAGTGGTCAGGTGATGCAGATTCCAAACGGCACATGGAAGTATTGCCGTATAAAGGGGAGGAGTTATTTGGGGTCGGTCCATCGGACCTGGTGGCCACGGCAACAGCTGGAAAATCCACCTTTTTACCCCAAGTCACATCTCAGCAGAAAAAGACACCGTCTTTCAGCCTCAGTCCTTTCGTCCCCATAAGGGCAAGCGGGCAAAAGTCCAGTCATATCTGCCCAGGGGTAGAGGAACGGAAGAAGACTGCAGCAGGCAGCCCCTTCCCAGGAACAGAAGCCCTCCACCGCTTCTGCCAAGTCCTCAGCATGACGCTGGGGCCGTACAAGCGGACTCAGGTGCGGTGGGGGGGTCGTCTCAAGAGTTTCAGCGCGCAGTGGGCTCACTCGCAAGTGGACCCCTGGATCCTACAAGTAGTATCCCAGGGGTACAGATTGGAAATTCGAGACGTCTCCCCCTCGCAGGTTCCTGAAATCTGCTTTACCAACGTCTCCCTCCGACAGGGAGGCATTATTGGAAACAATTCACAAGCTGTATTCCCAGCAGGTGATAATCAAAGTACCCCTCCTACAACAAGGAAAAGGGTATTATTCCACACTATTTGTGGTACTGAAGCCAGACGGCTCGGTGAGATCTATTCTAAATCTGAAATCTTTGAACACTTACATACAAAGGTTCAAATCAAGATGGAGTCACTCAGAGCAGTGATAGCGAACCAGGAAGAAGGGGACTATATGGTGTCCCTGGACATCAAGGATGCTTACCTCCATGTCCCAAATTGCCCTTCTCACCAAGGGTACCTCAGGTTCGTGGTACAGAACTGTCACTATCAGTTTCAGACGCTGCCGTTTGGATTGTCCACGGCACCCCGGGTCTTTACCAAGGTAATGGCCGAAATGATGATTCTTCTTCAAAGAAAAGGCGTCTTAATTATCCCTTACTTGGACGATCTCCTGATAAGGGCAAGGTCCAGAGAACAGTTGGAGGTCGGAGTAGCACTATCTCAAGTAGTTCTACGACAGCACGGGTGGATTCTAAATATTCCAAAATCGCAGCTGATTCCGACGACACGTCTGCTGTTACTAGGGATGATTCTGGACACAGTCCAGAAAAAGGTGTTTCTCCCGGAGGAGAAAGCCTGGGAGTTATCCGAGCTAGTTAGGAACCTCCTAGAACCAGGCCAAGTGTCAGTGCATCAATGCACAAGAGTCCTGGGAAAAATGGTGGCTTCTTACGAAGCGATTCCATTCGGCAGATTTCACGAAAGAATTTTTCAGTGGGATCTGCTGGACGAATGGTCCGGATCGCATCTTCAGATGCATCAGCGGATAATCCTGTCTCCAAGGACAAGGGTGTCTCTTCTGTGGTGGCTGCAGAGTGCTCATCTACTAGAGGGCAGCAGATTTGGCATTCAGGACTGGGTCCTGGTGACCACGGATGCCAGCCTGAGAGGCTGGGGAGCAGTCACACAGGGAAGAAATTTCCAAGGAGTGTGGTCAAGTCTGGAGACTTCTCTCCACATAAATATACTGGAGCTAAGGGCAATTTACAATGCTCTGAGCCTAGGAAGACCTCTGCTTCAAAGTCAACCGGTGCTGATCCAGTCGGACAACATCACGGCAGTCGCCCACGTAAACAGACAGGGCGGCACAAGAAGCAGGAGGGCAATGGCAGCAAGGATTCTTCGCTGGGCGAAAAATCATGTGATAACACTGTTAGCGGTGTTCATTCCGGGAGTGGACAACTGGGAAGCAGACTTCCTCAGCAGGCACGACCTCCACCCGGGAGAGTGGAGACTTCATCTGGAAGTCTTCCACATGATTGTCAACCATTGGGAAAGACCAAAGGTGGACATGATGGCGTCCCGTCTGAACAAAAAACTGGACAGGTATTGCGCCAGGTCAAGAGACCCTCAGGCAATAGCTGGGACGCTCTGGTAACACCGTGGGTGTACCAGTCGGTGTATGTGTTCCCTCCTCTGCCTCTCATACCCAAGGTACTGAGAATTATAAGAAGGAGAGGAGTAAGAACTATACTCGTGGCTCCGGATTGGCCAAGAAGGACTTGGTACCCGGAACTTCAAGAGATACTAAGAAGGGACTTGCTTCAGCAAGGATCATGTCTGTTCCAAGACTTACCGCGGCTGCGTTTGACGGCATGGCGGTTGAACGCCGGATCCTAAGGGAAAAAGGCATTCCGGAAGAGGTCATCCCTACCCTGGTCAGAGCCAGGAAGGAGGTGACCACACAACATTATCACCGCATTTGGCGAAAATATGTTGCATGGTGTGAGGCCAGGAAGGCCCCCACGGAGGAATTTCAACTCGGTCGATTCCTACATTTCCTGCAAACAGGAGTGTCTATGTGCCTCAAATTGGGGTCCATTAAGGTTCAAATTTCGTCCCTGTCGAATTTCTTCCAGAAAGAATTGGCTTCAGTTCCTGAAGTCCAGAAGTTTGTCAAGGGAGTACTGCATATACAACCCCCTTTTGTGCCTCCAGTGGCACTGTGGGATCTCAACGTAGTTCTGGGATTCCTCAAATCACATTGGTTTAAACCGCTCAAATCTGTGGATTTGAAATATCTCACATGGAAAGTGACCATGCTGTTGGCCCTGGCCTCGGCCAGGCGAGTGTCAGAATTGGCGGCTTTGTCTCACAAAAGCCCATATCTGATTGTCCATTCGGACAGGGCAGAGCTGCGGACTAGTCCCCAGTTTCTCCCTAAGGTGGTGTCAGCGTTTCACCTGAACCAGCTTATTGTGGTACCTGCGGATACTAGGGACTTGGAGGACTCCAAGTTGCTAGATGTTGTCAGGGCCCTGAAAATATAGGTTTCCAGGACGGCTGGAGTCAGGAAAACTGACTTGCTGTTATCCTGTATGCACCCAACAAACTGGGTGCTCTTGCTTCTAAGCAGACGATTGCTAGTTGGATGTGTAGTACAATTCAGCTTGCACATTCTGTGGCAGGCCTGCCACAGCCAAAATATGTAAATGCCCATTCCACAAGGAAGGTGGGCTCATCTTGGGCGGCTGCCCGAGGGGTCTCGGCTTTACAACTTTGCCGAGCTGCTACTTGGTCAGGGGCACACCCGGGCTGAGGAGGACCTGGAGTTCTCTCACTCGGTGCTGCAGAGTCATCCGCACTCTCCCGCCCGTTTGGGAGCTTTGGTATAATCCCCATGGTCCTGACGGAGTCCCCAGCATCCACTTAGGACGTCAGAGAAAATAAGAATTTACTTACCGATAATTCTATTTCTCGTAGTCCGTAGTGGATGCTGGGCGCCCATCCCAAGTGCGGATTGTCTGCAATACTTGTACATAGTTATTGTTACAAAAATCGGGTTATTATTGTTGTGAGCCATCTTTTCAGAGGCTCCGCTGTTATCATGCTGTTAACTGGGTTCAGATCACAGGTTGTACAGTGTGATTGGTGTGGCTGGTATGAGTCTTACCCGGGATTCAAAATCCTTCCTTATTGTGTACGCTCGTCCGGGCACAGTAACCTAACTGAGGCTTGGAGGAGGGTCATAGGGGGAGGAGCCAGTGCACACCACCTGATCCTAAAGCTTTTACTTTTGTGCCCTGTCTCCTGCGGAGCCGCTATTCCCCATGGTCCTGACGGATTCCCCAGCATCCACTACGGACTACGAGAAATAGAATTATCGGTAAGTAAATTCTTATTTTATAGTGGTATTCCTGTCTATATATAGCGCTCTGGTGTGTGCTGGCATACTCTCCCTCTGTCTCCCCAACGGGCTAGTGGGGTCCTGTCCTCTTTCAGAGCATTCCCTGTGTGTGTGCGGTGTGTCGGTACGATTGTGTCGACATGTTTGAGGAGGAAAATTAGATGGAGGCGGAGCAATTGCCTATTATACAGTTGTCACCCCCTAGGGAGTCGACACCTGAGTGGATGAGCTTATGGAAGGAATTGCGTGATAGTGTCAGCTCTTTACGACAGACAGTTGACGACATGAGACAGCCGGCTAATCAGCTTGTGCCTGTCCAGGGGTCTCAAACGCCATCAGGGGCTTTAAAACGCCCGTTACCTCAAATGGCAGACACAGACACGGATACTGACTCCAGTGTCGATGATGAGGAGACATACGTGACTTCCACTAGGGCCACACGTTACATGATTGAAGCAATGAAAAACGTATTGCATATCTCTGATAATACAAGTACCACTAAAAATTCCCTGACTGAAAATATTGATACCCTAGATAGGGACAGTATATTACTGACTATAGAGCATTTGAAGGATGCATTTCTATATATGCGTGATGCACAGAGGGATATTTGCCGACTGGCATCAAGAGTTAGCGCGCTGTCCATTTCTGCAAGAAGAGGTTTATGGACGCGGCAGTGGTCAGGCGATGCGGATTCTAAAAGGCACATGGAAGTATTGCCTTATAAGGGGGAGGAGTTATTTGGGGTAGGTCTATCAGACCTGGTAGCCACGGCAACTGCTGGAAAATCCACATTTTTACCCCAGGTAGCTTCTCAACCTAAGAAGACGCCGTATTATCAGGCGCAGTCCTTTCGGCCCCATAAGGGCAAGCGGGCAAAAGGCGCCTCATTTCTGCCCCGTGGCAGAGGGAGAGGGAAAAGGCTGCAACAAACAGCCAGTTCCCAGGAACAAAAGCCCTCTCCCGCCTCCGCAAAGTCCTCAGCATGACGCTGGGGCTTAACAAGCGGACTCAGGCACGGTGGGGGCCCGTCTCAAGAAGTTCAGTGCGCAGTGGGCCCACTCGCAAGTGGACCCCTGGATCCTTCAAGTGGTATCTCAGGGGTACAAATTGGAATTCGAGACGTCTCCCCCTCGCCGTTTTCTAAAGTCTGCTTTACCGACGTCTCCCTCAGACAGGGAGGCAGTATTGGAAGCCATTCACAAGCTGTATTCCCAGCAGTTTATAATCAAGGTACCCCTCCTACAACAGGGAAAGGGGTACTATTCCACACTATTTGTGGTACCGAAGCCGGACGGCTCGGTGAGACCAATTTTAAACCTAAAATCCTTGAACACTTACATACAAAGGTTCAAATTCAAGATGGAGTCACTCAGAGCAGTGATTGCAAACCTGGAAGAAGGGGACTATATGGTGTCTCTGGACATCAAAGATGCTTACCTACATGTCCCAATTTACCCTTCTCACCAAGGGTACCTCAGGTTTGTGGTACAGAACTGTCACTATCAGTTTCAGACGCTGCCGTTTGGATTGTCCACGGCACCCCGGGTCTTTACCAAGGTAATGGCCGAAATGATGATACTCCTTCGAAGGAAGGGAGTTTTAGTTATCCCTTACTTGGACGATCTCCTGATAAGGGCAAGATCCAGGGAACAGTTGGAAGTCGGGGTAGCACTATCTCAGATAGTGCTGCGCCAGCACGGTTGGATTCTCAATATTCCAAAATCGCAGCTGATCCCGACGACACGACTTCTATTCCTAGGGATGATCCTGGACACAGTCCAGAAAAAGGTGTTTCTCCCGGAGGAGAAAGCCAGGGAGTTATCCGAACTAGTCAGAAATCTCCTAAAACCAGGCCAAGTCTCAGTGCATCAATGCACAAGGGTCCTGGGAAAGATGGTGGCTTCTTACGAAGCAATCCCATTTGGCAGATTCCACGCAAGAACCTTCCAGTGGGATCTGCTAGACAAATGGTCCGGGTCGCATCTTCAGATGCATCAGCGGATAATCTTGTCACCAAGGACAAGGGTGTCTCTCCTGTGGTGGTTGCAGAGTGCTCATCTTCTAGAGGGCCGCAGATTCGGCATTCAGGACTGGGTCCTGGTGACCACGGATGCCAGCCTGAGAGGCTGGGGAGCAGTCACACAGGGAAGAAATTTCCAGGGCTTGTGGTCAAGCCTGGAGACATTACTTCACATAAATATCCTGGAGCTAAGGGCCATCTACAATGCTCTAAGCCTAGCAAGACCTCTGCTTCAAGGTCAGCCGGTGCTGATCCAGTCAGACAACATCACGGCAGTCGCCCACGTAAACAGACAGGGCGGCACGAGAAGCAGGAGGGCAATGACAGAAGTTGCAAGGATTCTCCGCTGGGCGGAAAATCATGTGATAGCACTGTCAGCAGTGTTCATTCCGGGAGTGGACAACTGGGAAGCAGACTTCCTCAGCAGACACGACCTCCACCCGGGGGAGTGGGGACTTCACCCAGAAGTCTTCCACATGATTGTGAACCGTTGGGAAAAACCAAAGGTGGACATGATGGCGTCCCGCCTCAACAAAAAACTAGACAGGTATTGCGCCAGGTCAAGGGACCCTCAGGCAATAGCTGTGGACGCTCTGGTAACACCGTGGGTGTACCAGTCAGTGTATGTGTTCCCTCCTCTGCCTCTCATACCCAAGGTACTGAGAATCATAAGAAGGAGAGGAGTAAGGACTATACTCGTGGCTCCGGATTGGCCAAGAAGGACTTGGTACCCGGAACTTCAAGAGATGCTCACAGAGGACCCGTGGCCTCTACCTCTAAGAAAGGACCTGCTCCAGCAGGGACCCTGTCTGTTCCAAGACTTACCGCGGCTGCGTTTGACGGCATGGCGGTTGAACGCCGGATCCTAAAGGAAAAAGGCATTCCGGATGAAGTCATCCCTACCCTGATCAAAGCCAGGAAGGATGTAACCGTACAGCATTATCACCGTATTTGGCGTAAATATGTTGCGTGGTGCGAGGCCAGGAAGGCCCCTACAGAGGAATTTCAACTGGGTCGTTTCCTGCATTTCCTGCAAACAGGACTGTCTATGGGCCTAAAATTAGGGTCCATTAAGGTTCAAATTTCGGCCCTGTCGATTTTCTTCCAGAAAGAACTGGCTTCAGTTCCTGAAGTTCAGACGTTTGTCAAGGGGGTACTGCATATACAGCCTCCTTTTGTGCCTCCAGTGGCACCTTGGGATCTCAATGTAGTTTTGGGGTTCCTAAAATCACATTGGTTTGAACCACTCTCCACTGTAGACTTAAAATATCTCACTTGGAAAGTGGTAATGCTGTTAGCCCTGGCTTCAGCCAGGCGTGTCTCAGAATTGGCGGCTTTATCCTATAAAAGCCCTTACCTAATTTTTCATACGGACAGGGCAGAATTGAGGACTCGTCCTCAATTTCTCCCTAAGGTAGTTTCAGCGTTTCACTTGAACCAGCCTATTGTGGTACCTGCGGCTACTAGGGACTTGGAGGACTCCAAGTTGCTGGACGTAGTCAGAGCCCTGAAAATATATGTTTCCAGGACGGCTGGAGTCAGGAAATCTGACTCGCTGTTTATCCTGTATGCACCCAACAAGCTGGGTGCTCCTGCTTCTGAGCAAACTATTGCTCGTTGGATTTGTAGTACAATTCAGCTTGCACATTCTGTGGCAGGCCTGCCACAGCCAAAATCTGTAAAAGCCCATTCCACAAGGAAGGTGGGCTCATCTTGGGCGGCTGCCCGAGGGGTCTCTGCTTTACAACTTTGCCGAGCAGCTACTTGGTCAGGGGCAAACACGTTTGCTAAATTCTACAAATTTGATACCCTGGCTGAGGAGGACCTTGAGTTCTCTCATTCGGTGCTGCAGAGTCATCCGCACTCTCCCGCCCGTTTGGGAGCTTTGGTATAATCCCCATGGTCCTTACGGAGTTCCCAGCATCCACTAGGACGTCAGAGAAAATAAGAATTTACTTACCGATAATTCTATTTCTCGTAGTCCGTAGTGGATGCTGGGTGCCCATCCCAAGTGCGGATTGTCTGCAATACTTGTACATAGTTATTGTTACAAAAATCGGGTTATTATTGTTGTGAGCCATCTTTTCAGAGGCTCCTCTGTTATCATGCTGTTAACTGGGTTCAGATCACAGGTTGTACGGTGTGATTGGTGTGGCTGGTATGAGTCTTACCCGGGATTCAAAATCCTTCCTTATTGTGTACGCTCGTCCGGGCACAGTATCCTAACTGAGGCTTGGAGGAGGGTCATAGGGGGAGGAGCCAGTGCACACCAGGTAGTCCTAAAGCTTTTACTTTTGTGCCCAGTCTCCTGCGGAGCCACTATTCCCCATGGTCCTTACGGAGTTCCCAGCATCCAGTACGGACTACGAGAAATAGAATTATCGGTAAGTAAATTCTTATTTTTTTATGCTCATGCTAGGCGAACTAACTAGATCTTGCCTGCATGTGCTAAAGATCTGAGTGGGTAATGGCAATGCACGGGACCGCGCATCACCATCGCTATGGGGTGTACACATGGAGCGATCCATGCATACTTTCTAAACGTTCTAGACAGATTGCTTGGAAAATAGGCAAAAATTGCTCCGCGTGTATACCCCATTAGAACAGTACCTGTTTCCACCAACTGCCCAAATCCAGGACCTAGTACAGTACCTGTATCCACCAACTGCCCAAAGCCAGGACCTAGCACAGTACCTGTATCCACCAACTGCCCAGAGTCAGGACCTAGCACAGTACCTGTATCCACCAACTGCCCAAAGCCAGGACCTAGCACAGTACCTGTGTCCACCAGCTGCCTAGAGCCAGGACCTAGCACAGTACCTGTAACCAACTGCCCAGAGCCAGGACCTAGCACAGTACCTGTATCCACCAACTGCCCAAAGCCAGGACCTAGCACAGTACCTGTATCCACCAACTGCCCAGAGCCAGGACCTAGCACAGTACCTGTATCCACCAACTGCCCAAAGCCAGGACCTAGCACAGTACCTGTAACCACCAACTGCCCAAAGCCAGGACCTAGCACAGTACCTGTATCCACCAGCTGCCTAGAGCCAGGACCTAGCACAGTACCTGTAACCAACTGCCCAGAGCCAGGACCTAGCACAGTACCTGTATCCACCAGCTGCCTAGAGCCAGGACCTAGCACAGTACCTGTAACCAACTTCCCAGAGCCAGGACCTAGCACAGTACCTGTATCCACCAACTGCCCAAAGCCAGGACCTAGCATAGTACCTGTAACCAACTGCCCAGAGCCAGGGCCTAGCACAGTACCTGTAACCACCAACTGCCCAAAGCCAGGACCTAGCACAGTACCTGTATCCACCAGCTGCCTAGAGCCAGGACCTAGCACAGTACCTGTAACCAACTGCCCAGAGCCAGGACCTAGCACAGTACCTGTATCCACCAACTGCCCAAAGCCAGGACCTAGCATAGTACCTGTAACCAACTGCCCAGAGCCAGGGCCTAGCACAGTACCTGTATCCACCAACTGCCCAGAGCCAGGACCTAGCACAGTACCTGTATCCACCAACTGCCCAGAGTCGGGACCTAGCACAGTACCTGTATCCACCAACTGCCCAGAGCCAGATCAGTGTACAGTGGAGCAGTGGGAGGTATAGCAGAAGGGAGATAATTATGCCAGTTACACCAGAGACCGTCTTAGTTATGTTAAATCACATCATGGGCGAGGGTAGAATAGTACAGCAGTCAGTCCTATTTTTTTTAATAAACCTCCCCAAAGATAGGTATTTTAAATTCTACATTAAATCTTCTGAAATCTTTATCTCATGTTCAGACATTTCACGCTCTGGCCTTGTTCTTATTGTTGTAGAATAACATTTTCCGAGGCTCTTGGGGATGTCATTCGGGATTACGGAGAGAAGGAGCCACACCACAAGGCCACATGCCTAGCCCTGGGCCAGCTGATCTACAGGAAATGTTCTAGCCTCAGGAAGGCTGCTCTCTGTATGTGCCTACAAGGCCAAATCCAAGGGGCCATTGGCTACACTTACCAGAGCAAACGCTTTTTATTGGGTAAATTATTGTTTTCTGAATAACTGACCCCTGTAATCTGTCAGTCACAGTTAGAGATGCTGTATGTCTTTTGAAACGTAAGACACATTGGGGGTCATTCCGAGTTGTTCGCTCGTTATTTTTTTCTCGCAACGGAGCGATTAGTCGCTAATGCGCATGCGCAATGTCCGCAGTGCGACTGCGCCAAGTAAATTTGCTATGCAGTTAGGAATTTTACTCACGGCATTACGAGGTTTTTTCTTCGTTCTGGTGATCGTAATGTGATTGACAGGAAGTGGGTGTTTCTGGGCGGAAACTGGCCGTTTTATGGGTGTGTGCGAAAAAACGCTACCGTTTCTGGGAAAAACGCGGGAGTGGCTGGAGAAACGGAGGAGTGTCTGGGCGAACGCTGGGTGTGTTTGTGACGTCAAACCAGGAACGAAACTGACTGAACTGATCGCAGATGCCGAGTAAGTCTGGAGCTACTCAGAAACTGCTAAGAAGTGTCTATTCGCAATTCTGCTAATCTTTCGTTCGCAATTTTGATAAGCTAAGATTCACTCCCAGTAGGCGGCGGCTTAGCGTGTGCAAAGCTGCTAAAAGCAGCTTGCGAGCGAACAACTCGGAATGACCCCCATTGTTATTTAAAGTCACTGATATATTACTGTGTATATATATAAATAGTACTCACTAAGGGCTATATTCAATAAGTGTCGGAAACTGCCGTCTTGTCCGACCTATTCAATAGGGGCACATTTTCTCTATCGTCCTAGTGGATGCTGGGGTTCCTGAAAGGACCATGGGGAATAGCGGCTCCGCAGGAGACAGGGCACAAAAAGTAAAGCTTTAGGATCAGGTGGTGTGCACTGGCTCCTCCCCCTATGACCCTCCTCCAAGCCTCAGTTAGATTTTTGTGCCCGGCCGAGAAGGGTGCAATCTAGGTGGCTCTCCTAAAGAGCTGCTTAGAAAAGTTTAGCTTAGGTTTTTTATTTTACAGTGAGTCCTGCTGGCAACAGGATCACTGCAACGAGGGACTTAGGGGAGAAGAAGTGAACTCACCTGCGTGCAGGATGGATTGGCTTCTTTGGCTACTGGACATTAGCTCCAGAGGGACGATCACAGGTACAGCCTGGATGGTCACCGGAGCCTCGCCGCCGGCCCCCTTGCAGATGCTGAAACGAGAAGAGGTCCAGAATCGGCGGCAGACGACTCCTCAGTCTTCTTAAGGTAGCGCACAGCACTGCAGCTGTGCGCCATTTCCTCTCAGCACACTTCACACGGCAGTCACTGAGGGTGCAGGGCGCTGGGAGGGGGGCGCCCTGGGAGGCAAATGAAAACCTTTTTTGGCTAAAAATACCTCACATATAGCCTCCGGGGGCTATATGGAGATATTTAACCCCTGCCAGAATCCATTAAAGAGCGGGAGACGAGCCCGCCGAAAAAGGGGCGGGGCCTATCTCCTCAGCACACAGCGCCATTTTCCCTCACAGAAAGACTGGAGGGAAGGCTCCCAGGCTCTCCCCTGCACTGCACTACAGAAACAGGGTTAAAACAGAGAGGGGGGGCACTAATTTGGCGTTAGAAATATATAAAAGATGCTATAAGGGAAAACACTTATATAAGGTTGTCCCTATATAATTATAGCGTTTTTGGTGTGTGCTGGCAAACTCTCCCTCTGTCTCTCCAAAGGGCTAGTGGGTCCTGTCCTCTATCAGAGCATTCCCTGTGTGTGTGCTGTGTGTGTCGGTACGTGTGTGTCGACGTGTATGAGGACGATGTTGGTGAGGAGGCGGAGCAATTGCCTGTAATGGTGATGTCACTCTCTAGGGAGTCGACACCGGAATGGATGGCTTATTTAGGGAATTACGTGATAATGTCAACACGCTGCAAGGTCGGTTGACGACATGAGACGGCCGACAAACAATTAGTACCGGTCCAGACGTCTCAGAAACACCGTCAGGGGTTTTAAAACGCCCGTTTACTTTAGTCGGTCGACACAGACACAGACACGGACACTGAATCCAGTGTCGACGGTGAATAAACAAACGTATTCCTTATTAGGGCCACACGTTAAGGGCAATGAAGGAGGTGTTACATATTTCTGATACTACAAGTACCACAAAAGAGGGTATTATGTGGGATGTGAAAAAACTACCGTAGTTTTTCCTGAATCAGATAAATTAAATGAAGTGTGTGATGATGCGTGGGTTCCCCCCGATAGAAAATTATGGGCGGTATACCCTTTCCCGCCAGAAGTTAGGGCGCGTTGGGAAACACCCCTTAGGGTGGATAAGGCGCTCACACGCTTATCAAAACAAGTGGCGGTACCGTCTATAGATAGGGCCGTCCTCAAGGAGCCAGCTGACAGGAGGCTGGAAAATATCATAAAAAGTATATACACACATACTGGTGTAATACTGCGACCAGCGATCGCCTCAGCCTGGATGTGCAGAGCTGGGGTGGCTTGGTCGGATTCCCTGACTAAAAATATTGATACCCTTGACAGGGACAGTATTTTATTGACTATAGAGCATTTAAAGGATGCATTTTCTATATATGCGAGATGCACAGAGGGATATTTGCACTCTGGCATCAAGAGTAAGTGCGATGTCCATATCTGCCAGAAGAGGTTTATGGACACGACAGTGGTCAGGTGATGCAGATTCCAAACGGCACAAAGGTGTATTGCCGTATAAAGGAAGAGGAGTTATTTGGGGTCGGTCCATCGGACCTGGTGGCCACGGCAACTGCTGGAAAATCCACCGTTTTTACCCTAAGTCACATCTCTGCAGAAAAAGACACCGTCTTTTCAGCCTCAGTCCTTTCGTCCCTATAAGAGTCATATCTGCCCAGGGATAGAGGAAAGGGAAGAAGACTGCAGCAGGCAGCCCATTTCCAGGAACAGAAGCGTTCCACCGCTTCTGCCAAGCTCTCAGCATGACGCTGGGACCGTACAGGACCCCTGGATCCTACATGTAGTATCCCAGGGGTACAGATTGGAATGTCGAGACGTTTCCCCTTCGCAGGCTCCTGAAGTCTGGTTTACCAAGGTCTCCCTCCGACAAGGAGGCAGTATGGGAAACAATTCACAAGCTGTATTCCCAGCAGGTGATAATCAAATTACCCCTCCTACAACAAGAAAAGGGGTATTATTCCACATTATATTGTGGTACTGAAGCCAGAAGGCTAGGTGAGACCTATTCTAAATCTTAAAAAATTTGAACACTTACAAAGGTTCAAATCAAGATGGAGTCACTCAGAGCAGTGATAACGAACCAGGAAGAAGGGGACTATATAGTGTCCCGAGACATCAGGGATGCTTACCTCCATGTCCAAAATTTGCCCTTCTCACTAAGGGTACCTCAGGTTCGTGGTACAGAACTGTCACTATCAGTTTCAGACGCTGCCGTTTGGATTGTCCACGGCACCCCGGGTCTTTACCAAGGTAATGGCCGAAATGATGATTCTTCTTCGAAGAAAAGGCGTCTTAATTATCCCTTACTTGGACGATCTCCTGATAAGGGCAAAGTCCAGGGAACAGTTGGAGGTCGGAGTAGCACTATCTCGGATACTGCTACAACAGCACGGGTGGATTCTAAATATTCCAAAATCGCAGCTGATCCCGACGACAAGTCTGCTGTGCCTAGGGATGATTCTGGACACAGTCCAGAAAAAGGTGTTTCTCCCGGAAGAGAAAGCCAGGGAGTTATCCGAGCAAGTCAGGAACCTCCTAAAATCAGTGCATCATTGCACAAGGGTCCTGGTAAAGATGGTGACTTCCTACGAAGCAATTCCATTCGGCAGATTTCACGCAAGAATTTTTCAGTGGGATCTGCTGGACAAATGGTCCGGATCGCATCTTCAGATGCATCAGCGGATAACCCTATATCCAAGGACAAGGGTGTCTCTCCTGTGGTGGTTACAGAGTGCTCATCTTCTAGAGGGCCGCAGATTCGGCATTCAGGATTGGATGCTGGTGACCACGGAGGCCAGCCCGAGAGGCTGGGGAGCAGTCACACAAGGAAAAAATTTCCAGGGAGTGTGATCAAGTCTGGAGACTTTTCTCCACATAAATATACTGGAGCTAAGGGTAAATTTATAATACTCTAAGCTTAGCAAGACCTCTGCTTCAAGGTCAGCCGGTATTGATCCAGTGGGAAAAACATCACGGCAGTCGCCCACGTAAATAGACAGGGCGGCACAAGAAGCAGGAGGGCAATGGCAAAAACTGCAAGGACTTTTCGCTGGGCGGAAAATCATGTGATAGCACTGTCAGCAGTGTTTCATTCCGGGAATGGAAACTGGGAAGCAGACTTCCTCAGCAGGCACGACCTCCACCCGGCAGAATGGAAACTTCATCGGGAAGTTTTCCACATGATTGTAAACCGTTGGGAAATACCAAAGGTGGACATGATGGCGTCTTGTCTGAACAAAAAACGGGACAGGTATTGCGCCAGGTTAAGAGACCCTCAGGCAATAGCTGTGGACGTTCTGGTAACACCATGGATGTACCAGTCGGTGTATGTGTTCCATCCTCTGCTTCTCATACCTAAGGTACTGAGACTTATAAGACGTAGAGGAGTAAGAACTATACTCATGGCTCCGGATTGGCCAAGAAGGACTTGGTACCCGGAACTTCAAGAGATGCTCACAGAGGACTTATGGCCTCTGCCGCTAAGAAGGGACTTGTTTCAGCAAGTACCATGTCTGTTCCAAGACTTACCGCAGCTGCGTTTGACGGCATGGCGGTGGAACGCCGGATCCTAAGGGAAAAAGGCATTCCGGAAGAGGTCATTCCTACCCTGGTCAAAGCCAGAAAGGAGGTGACCGCACAACATTATCACCACATGTGGCAAAAATATGTTGCGTGGTGTGAGGCCAGAAAGGCCCCACAAAGAAATTTCAACTCGGTCGATTCCTGCATTTCCTGCAAACAGGAGTGTCTATGGGCCTCAAATTGGGGTCCATTAAGGTTCAAATTTCGGCCCTGTCGATTTTCTTCCAGAAAGAAGTGGCTTCAGTTCCTGAAGTCCAGAAGTTTGTCAAGGGAGTATTGCATATACAACCCCCTTTTGTGCCTCCAGTGGCACTGTGGGATCTCAACGTAGTTCTGGGATTCCTCAAATCACATTGGTTTAAAACCAGTCAAATCTGTGGATTTGAAGCATCTCACATGAAAAGTGACCATGCTCTTGGCCCTGGCCTGGACCAGGCGAGTGTCAAATTGGTGGTTTTTTTCTCAAAAAAGCCCATATCTGGTTGTCCATTTGGACAGGGCAGAGGTGCGGACTCGTCCCCAGTTCTCTCCCTAAGGTGGTGTCAGTGTTTCACCTGAACCAGCTTATTTTGGTGCCTTGCGCCTACTAGGGACTTGGAGGACTCCAGGTTGCTAGATGTTGTCAGGGCCCTGTAAATATAGGTTCCAGGACGGCTGGAGTCAGGAAAACTGACTTGCTGTTATCCTGTATGCACCCAACAAACTGGGTGCTCTTGCTTCTAAGCAGACTATTGCTAGTTGGATGTGTAATACAATTCAGCTTGCACATTCTGTGGCAGGCCTGCCACAGCCAAAATATGTAAATGCCCATTCCACAAGGAAGGTGGGCTTATCTTGGGCGGCTGCCCGAGGGGTCTCGGCTTTACAACTTTGCCGAGCAGCTATTTAGTCAGGGGCAAACACGTTGGTAAAATCCTACAAATTTGATACCCTGGCTAAGGAGGACCTGGAGTTCTCTCATTCGGTGCTGCAGAGTCATCCGCACTCTCCCGCCCGTTTGGGAGCTTTGGTATTATCCCCATGGTCCTTTCAGGAACCCCAGCATCCACTAGGACGATAGAGAAAATAAGAATTTACTTACCGATAATTCTATTTCTCGGAGTCCGTAGTGGATGCTGGGCGCCCATCCCTAGTGCGGATTATCTGCAATACTTGTACATAGTTACAAAAATCGGGTTATTATTGTTGTGAGCCATCTTTTCAGAGGCTCCGCTGTTATCATACTGTTAACTGGGTTCAGATCACAGGTTGTACAGTGTGATTGGTGTGGCTGGTATGAGTCTTACCCGGGATTCAAAATCCTTCCTTATTGTGTACGCTCGTCCGGGCACAGTATCCTAACTGAGGCTTGGAGGAGGGTCATAGGGGGAGGAGCCAGTGCACACCACCTGATCCTAAAGCTTTACTTTTTGTGCCCTGTCTCCTGCGGAGCCGCTATTCCCCATGGTCCTTTCAGGAACCCCAGCATCCACTACGGACTCCGAGAAATAGAATTATCGGTAAGTAAATTCTTATTTTTTCCGACAAGTCGGGAAACCCGACTTGTCGGAATGCTGTCGGAAACGGGGCCAAATCCGATAGGTTTTGGTCCCCTTTCCGACAAACTCAATCCGACTTGAAAACAAGTCGGATTGGGTGAGGAGACGGGGAGCGGTGAGGCGGGCTACGGGGACGATAGTACCTGCAGTGCCTCCTCCGCCGCACAGATCACTCCCGCTGGCAGCTCCGGCCGCCGCTGGAAGCTCCCCCGCCGGCCACCTCACTCTGCTCCCCTGCCGGCCGCCGCACACTGCTCCCCCGCCGGCCACCGCACACTGCTCCCCCCGCCGCTGCTGTCAGGACAGGACAGGACACAGGGAACGGCCAAATCCGACAGTCGGATTTGGCCGCTCTTTGAATAGGAGTTGTCGGGTCCAACTGCATGTCGGAATGGACCCGACTCTTATTGAATATACCCCTTAGTGGAGAATTCAATTAGTGTCAGGAAAGACAACACCTTCCGCCGATAATCGGCACTTTTTAACACTTCAGTATTCAATTGCATCCACTCTGCACAGTCCACACATATCCTCACATGTCTTCTCATCCTTCCTCTCGACCCCGGTTCATCATTACTGTGTGACCATATCATATAGCCCACCAAGAACCTTTGCAATCTGGTGGACAACTATGCAATAGATAGCACCTATACTTTCTCTTACGTCCTAGAGGATGCTGGGGACTCCGTAAGGACCATGGGGTATAGACAGGCTCCGCAGGAGACATGGGCACTCTAAAGACTTTATAATGGGTGTGCACTGGCTCCTCCCTCTATGGCCCTCCTCCAGACCTCAGTTAGATCCTGTGCCCAGAGGAGACTGGGTGCATTGCAGGGGAGCTCTCCTGAGTTTCTCTGAAAAATACTTTTTGTTAGGTTTTTTATTTTCAGGGAGCACTGCTGGCAACAGGCTCCCTGCATCGTGGGACTGAGGGGAGAGAAGCAGACCTACTTAAATGATAGGCTCTGCTTCTTAGGCTACTGGACACCATTAGCTCCAGAGGGTCGGAACACAGGTCTCATCCTCGTCGTTCGTCCCGGAGCCGCGCCGCCGCCGTCCTCCTCACAGAGCCAGAAGATAGAAGCCGGGTGAGTATGAAAAGAAAGAAGACTTCAAAGGCGGCAGAATACTTCAGATCTTCACTGAGGTACCGCGCAGCCATTGCTCCCAACACACACACACACACACACACACACACACACACACACACACACACACACACACACACACACACACACACACACACACACAAGGCACTGTACGGGTGCAGGGCGCAGGGGGGGCGCCCTGGGCAGCAATTTTTACCTCATAAACAGCACTGGCAATATAATATAAAACCCCCAACAGTATAAAGAAATTGAGCGGGACCGAAGCCCGCCGTCGAGGGGGCGGGGCTTGATCCTCCAGCACTAACCAGCGCCATTTTTCTCCACAGCATGCTGCAGAGAAGTGCTCCCAGACTCTCCTCTGCTGAACAATAACAGGGGACAAAATCGAGGGGGGGGGGCACGTTTATTTGGTGCAGTTTGTACATATATTTCTCTGACGTCCTAGTGGATGCTGGGAACTCCGTAAGGACCATGGGGGATAGCGGCTCCGCAGGAGACTGGGCACAACTAAAGAAAGCTTTAGGTCACCTGGTGTGCACTGGCTCCTCCCACTATGACCCTCCTCCAAGCCTCAGTTAGATTTTGTGCCCGGCCGAGGTTGGATGCACACTAGGGGCTCTCCTGAGCCCTTAGAAAGAAAGTATAGATTTAGTTTTTTTATTTTCAGTGAGACCTGCTGGCAACAGGCTCACTGCAGCGAGGGACTAAGGGGAGAAGAAGCGAACTCGCCTGCTTGCAGCCGGATTGGGCTTCTTAGGCTACTGGACACCATTAGCTCCAGAGGGATCGACCGCAGGCCCAGTCCTTGGTGTTCGGTCCCGGAGCCGCGCCGCCGTCCCCCTTACAGAGCCAGAAGCAAGAAGAGGTCCGGAAAATCGGCGGCAGAAGACATCAGTCTTCACCAAGGTAGCGCACAGCACTGCAGCTGTGCGCCATTGCTCCTCATGTACACCTCACACTCCGGTCACTGAGGGTGCAGGGCGCTGGGGGGGGGGGGCGCCCTGAGCAGCAATATTAACACCTTGGCTGGCAAAAATACCACAATATATAGCCCCAGAGGCTATATATGTGGTAAATACCCCTGCCAGAATCCAGAAAAAAGCGGGAGAAAAGTCCGCGAAAAAGGGGCGGAGCTATCTCCCTCAGACACACTGGCGCCATTTTCTCTTCACAGTGCAGCTGGAAGAAAGCTCCCCAGGCTCTCCCCTGTAGTTTTCAGGCTCAAAGGGTTAAAAAGAGAGGGGGGGCACTAAATTTAGGCGCAATATTATATATACAAGCAGCTATTGGGGAAATTTCACTCAGTTATAGTGTTAATCCCCACATTATATAGCGCTCTGGTGTGTGCTGGCATACTCTCTCTCTGTCTCCCCAAAGGGCTTTGTGGGGTCCTGTCCTCAGTCAGAGCATTCCCTGTGTGTGTGCGGTGTGTCGGTACAGCTTTGTCGACATGTTTAATGAGGAGGCTTATATGGCGACGGAGCAGATGCCGATAAATGTGATGTCGCCCCCTGTGGGGCCGACACCAGAGTGGATGGTTAGGTGAAAGGTATTAACCGACAGGGTCAACTCCTTACATAAAAGGGTGGATGACGTAACAGCTGTGGGACAGCCGGCTTCTCAATCCGCGCCTGCCCAGGCGTCTCAAAGGCCATCAGGGGCTCAAAAAAAAATAAAAAACGCCCGCTCACTCAGATGGCAGACACAGATGTCGACACGGAGTCTGACTCCAGTGTCGACAAGGTTGAGACATATACACAATCCACTAGGAACATCCGTGACTTGATCCCGGCAATAAAAAATGTGTTACACATTTCTGACATTAACCCAAGTACCACTAAAAAAGGGTTTTATGTTTGTGGAGAAAAAGCAGGCAGTGTTTTGTTCCCCCATCAGATGAATGAATGAAGTGTGTGAAAAGCGTGGTTTCCCCCCGATAAGAAACTGGTAATTTCTAAAAAGTTACTGATGGCGTACCCTTTCCCGCCAGAGGATAAGTTACGCTGGGAGATATCCCCTAGGGTGGATAAGGCGCTCACACGGTTGTCAAAAAAGGTGGCACTGCTGTTTTAGGAACGGCCACTTTGAAGGTACCTGTTGATAAAAAGCAGGAGGCTATCCTGAAGTCTGTATTTACACACTCAGGTACTAGACTGAGACCTGCAGATCGTGCTGCTGCAGCGTGGTCGGTGACCCTGTCACACATGAGAACATATTAAAGACGTCGTCTTATATATGAGGGATGCACAGAGGGATATTTTGCCGGCTGGCATCCAAAATGAATGTAATGACCATTCTGTCAGGAGGGTATTAGAGACCTGTCACTGGACAGGTGATGCTGACTTTAAAAGGCGCATAGAGACTCTGCCTTATAAGGGTGAGGAATTATTTGGGGATGGTCTCTGGGACCTCGTATCCATTACCTCAGGTTTCCTCACAGACTAAGAAAGCACTGCATTATCAGGTACAGTCCTTTCGGCTTCAGAAAAGCAAGCGGGTCAAAGGCGCTTCCTTTCTGTACAGAGACATGGGGAGAGGGAAAAAGCTGCACCAGTCAGCCTGTTCCCAGAATCAAAATTCTTCTCTCGCTTCCTCTGAGTCCACAGCATGACGCGGGGGCTCCACAGGTGTAGCCAGGTACGGTGGGGGGCCGTCTCAAAAAAAATTTCAGCGATCAGTGGGCTCGCTCACAGGTGGATCCCTGTTTCATTCAAGTAGTATTTCAGGGGTACAAGCTGGAATTCGAGATGTCTCCCCCCCGCCGTTTCCTCAAATATGCCTTGCCGACAACTCCCTCAGGCAGGGAGGCTGCGCTAGAGGCAATTAATAAGCTGTATTCCCAGCAGGTAATACTCAAGGTGCCCCTACTTCAACAAGGACGGGGTTACTATTCCACACGGTTTGGAGTACCGAAACCGCATGGTTCGGTGTGACCCATTTTATATTTAAAATCCTTGAACACATACATAAAAAATTCAAGTTCAAGATGGAATCGCTCAGGGCGGTTATTGCAAGCCTGGACGAGGGGGATTACATGGGATCCCGGGACATCAAGGATGCTTACCTGCATGTCCCCATTTACCATCCTCGCCAGGAGTACCTCAGATTTGTGGTACAGGATTACCATTACCAAGTCCAGACACTGCCGTTTGGACTGTACATGGCACCGAGGGTGTTTACCAAGGTAATGGCCAAAATGATGATACTCCTTCGAAAAAAGGGAGTTTTAATTATCCCGTACTTGGACAATATCCTTATAAGGGCAAGGTCCAAGGAGCAGTTGCTAGTCGGGGTAGCACTATTTTGGAAAGTGCTAAAACAGCACGGTTGGATTCTAAACAGTCCAAAGTCACAGCTGGTTCCTACGACACGTCTACTGTTCCTGGGGATGGTTCTGGACACAGAACAGAAATAAGTGTTTCTCCCGGAGGAGAAAGCCAAGGAACTGTCATCTCTAGTCAGAGACCTCCTGAAGCAAAAACAGGTATCGGTGCATCATTGCACGCGAGTCCTGGGAAAAAATGGTAGCTTCCTACGAAGCAATCCCATTCGGCAGGTTCCATGCAAGAGGGCCGCAGGTTCGGCATACAGGACTAGGTCCTAGTGACCATGGATGCCAGCCTTTGAGGCTGGGGGGCAGTCACACAGGGAAAAAACTTCCAGGGACTTTGGTCAAGTCAAGTGACTTCCCTACACATAAATATTCTGGAACTGAGGGCCATTTACAATGCCCTGAGTCAGGCAAGGCCTCTGCTTCAAAACCAGCCGGTACTGATCCAATCAGACAACATCACGGCAGTCGCCCATGTAAACCAACGGGGCGGCACAAGAAGCAGGATGGCGATGGCAGAAGCCACAAGGATTCTCCGATGGGCGGAAAATCATGTGTTAACACTGTCAGCAGTGTTCATTCCCGGAGTGGACGACTGGGAAGCAGATCTTCTCAGCGGACACGACCTCCACCCGGGAGAGTGGGGATTTCATCCAGAAGTCTTCCAAAGGATTGTACACCATTGGGAAAGGCCACAGGTGGACATGATGGCGTCCCGCCTCAACAAAAAGCTATAAAAGATATTGCGCCAGGTCAAAGGACCCTCAGGCGATAGCTGTGGACGCTCTGGTAACACCGTGGGTGTACCAGTCGGTTTATGTGTTCCTCCCTCTGCCTCTCATACAAAAGGTACTGAGAATAATAGGAAGGCGAGGAGTAAGAATGATACTCGTGGTTCCGGATTGGCCAAGAAGAGCTTGGTACCCAGAACTTCAAGAAATTATATCAGAGGACCCATGGCCTCTGCCGCTCAGACAGGACCTGCTACAGCAGGGGCCCTGTCTGTTCCAAGACTTACCGCGGCTGCGTTTGACGGCATGGCGGTTGAACGCCGGATCCTAAAGGAAAAGGGCATTCCGGAGGAAGTCATTCCTACGCTGATTCAAGCCAGGAAAGATGTAACTGCAAAACATTATCACCGCATATGGCGAAAATATGTTGCTTGGTGTGAGGCCAAAAAGGCCCCAACAGAGGAATTTCAACTAGGTCGATTTCTGCATTTCCTACAAGCAGGAGTGTCTATGGGCCTAAAATTAGGCTCCATTAAGGTACAGATCTCGGCTCTGTCGATTTTCTTCCAAAAAGAACTAGCTTCAGTACCTGAAGTTCAGACATTGTAAAAGGAGTGCTGCATATTCAGCCCCCGGTTGTGCCTCCAGTGGCACCTTGGGTTCTCAACGTGGTGTTGAGTTTTCTTAAAATCACATTGGTGTGAGCCACTAAAAACCGTGGATCTAAAATATCTCATGCGGAAAGTGGTCATGTTATTGGCCTTGGCTTCGGCCAGGCGTGTATCAGAATTGGCGGCTTTGTCATATAAAAGTCCTTATCTGATTTTCCATATGGATAGGGCAGAATTGAGGACTCGTCCCCAGTTTCTCCCTAAGGTGATATCAGCTTTTCACTTGAACCAACTATTGTAATGCCTGCGGCTACTAGGGACTTGGAGGATTCCAAGTTACTGGACGTAGTCAGGGCCTTGAAAAATTATGTTTCCAGGACGGCTAGAGTCAGGAGAACTGACTCGCTGTTTATCCTGTATGCACCCAGCAAACTGGGTGCTCCTGCTTCTAAGCAGACTATTGCTCGCTGGATTTGTAGCACAATTCAGCTGGCGCATTCTGCGGCTGGACTACGGCAGCCAAAATCTGTAAAAGCCCATTCCACAAGGAAGGTGGGCTCATCTTGGGCAGCTGCCCGAGGGGTCTCGGCTTTCCAACTTTGCCGACCTGCAACTTGGTCAGGGGCAAACACGTTTGCTAAATTCTACAAAATTGATACCCTGGCTGAGGAGGACCTGGAGTTCTCTCATTCGGTGCTGCAGAGTCATCCGCACTCTCCCGCCCGTTTGGGAGCTTTGGTATAATCCCCATGGTCCTTACGGAGTTCCCAGCATCCACTAGGACGTCAGAGAAAATAAGATTTTACTCACCGGTAAATCTATTTCTCGTAGTCCGTAGTGGATGCTGGGCGCCCATCCCAAGTGCGGATTGTCTGCAATACTTGTATATAGTTATTGCCTAACTAAAGGGTTATTGTTGAGCCATCTGTTGAGAGGCTCAGTTATATTCATACTGTTAACTGGGTATAGTATCACGAGTTATACGGTGTGATTGGTGTGGCTGGTATGAGTCTTACCCGGGATTCAAAATCCTTCCTTATTATGTCAGCTCGTCCGGGCACAGTGTCCTAACTGAGGCTTGGAGGAGGGTCATAGTGGGAGGAGCCAGTGCACACCAGGTGACCTAAAGCTTTCTTTAGTTGTGCCCAGTCTCCTGCGGAGCCGCTATCCCCCATGGTCCTTACGGAGTTCCCAGCATCCACTACGGACTACGAGAAATAGATTTACCGGTGAGTAAAATCTTATTTTATATATAAAGCGCTATTTAGGCTGGGACCGTGGTTTCAGCATATTGTGGCGCTGGGAATGTGCAGGCATTCTCTCTCTCTGTCTCTCCAAAGTGCCTTATTGTGGGTCAGTCCCCATATTTATTTATCCCAGTGTGTGTGGGGGGTGTCAGTACGTGTGTGTCGACATGTCTGAAGCGGAAGGCTCGTCTTGGGAGGTAGCAGAGCAGATGGTGGTGGTGTCTCCGTCGGCACAGCCGACACCTGATTCGGTGGACATGTGGAATGTTTGAATGATAATGTGGCTTTATTACAGATTGGACAAAGCAGGGTCCAAAGACAAGCAGGGAATTAACCCATGGCTTTTACCGTGTCCCAAGACCCTTCAGGGTCCCATAAATGTCCCTTTACCAGTTAGCAGACACTGATACCAACACGGATTCCGACTCCAGTGTCGACTAGGATGATGCAAGGTTGCACCCATGAGTCGCGACAGTATTCAATATAGTGTATTGTAATAAACGTTGTTTTGTATATCTCAAAGGACTCCATTGTCCCTGACACGAGGGTCTGCATATTTAAAGAAAAATAACCTAACTCATCTCATGAGTTGACCGTTTTATTTAAAAAAGCTTGGGAGACTCCTGACATTAGACTGTAAGTTCCCAAGAGTATTATTATGGCGTATCCTTTCCCCTCAAAGGACAGGTTACGGTGGGAATCCTCACCCACACTGGACAAGGCCTTAACGCCCTGGTCCAAGAAGGTAGCATTACCGTCCCCTGATACGGCGGCCCTATAGGATCCTGCAGATAGTAGGCAGGAATCTACCTTAAAGTAAATTTTATGCGACTGCCAGAGCCCTATTTAGACCTGCAGTAGCGTCGGCATGGGTAGGTAGCGCAATTACAGCTTGGGCTGATAACTTGTCGTCTAACATTGACACGCTAGGAAAAGATAGTATGGTGTTGGCCTTAGGTCACATCAAGGACGCAGCACTATATATGAGAGAGGCTGCGAGAGATATTGGGTGTTTGGGTTCAAGGGCTAAGGCCATAGCAGGTTCTGCTAGTAGGTCCCTGCGGACCCGTCAACGGACAGGTGATGCTGACTCGGAGAGTCATATGGAAGCTTCACCTTGAAAGGGTGAAGTTTTATTTGGGGAGGGCCTCGCGGACCTGGTTTTGACAGCTACCGCGGGTAAGTCATCTTTTTTGCCTTATGTTCCCCCGCAGCAAAAGGAAACACCCTAATAACAGATGCAGTCCTTGCGGTCGCGTAAGTTCAGAAAGGGGCGTGGCTTTATTTCCTCGCTAGAGGTAGAGGGAAAAGATCACCGGCTACGGCCAGTTCACAGGAAAAGTGTCCTCCCCGGCCTCTACCACATCCATCAAAGAGGTGCTTCCACACCGATTTTCAAATCGGCCTTGCCAGCTACTTGCCCGGAGTTCCCCTAGAGCAACAGGGAAAAGGGTTTTATTCAGCCCTATTTGTGGTCCCAGAGCCGGATGGCTCGGTCAGACCGATTCTGAATCTAAAATTCCTAAACCTACATTTAAAGTGGTTCAGATTCAAGATGGAATCTCTCAAGGCAAGGATATCCAGCCTGGAAAGGGGGAGATTTTAGGGTGTCACTAGACATAAAGGATGCATACCTTCATGTCCCCATATATCCTCCTCATCGGGCGTATCTAAGGTCCGCGTTACAGGATTGTCATTACCAGTTTTACACGTTGCCGTTTGGGCTTTCTACGGCCCGAGACTTTCACCAAGGTAATGGCGGAAATAATGGTTCTCCTGCGCAAATAAGGGGTCACAAGTATTGCATACTTGGACGATCTCCTGATAAAAGCGAGTTCAGGGGAGCAGTTATTAAAAACAGTGTCTCTCTCCCTGAGAGTACTACAACAGCACAGCTGGATTCTAAATCTGCCAAAGTCGCAGTGGGTTCCGACAACTCGGTTGTATTTTTTTTGGGCATGATTCTGGATACGCAAAAACAGAGGGGTTTTTCTCCCGGTAGTAAAGAGCCCAGGAACTCCAGAACATGATCAAAGGCCTGTTAAAGCCTAAAAGAGTGTCAGTCCATCAATGCACTCGAGTACTGGGAAAAATGGTGGCGACCTACGAGGCCATCCCCTTCGGCAGGTCTCATGCGAGGACATTTCAGTGGGGCCTTTCTGGACAGGTTGTCCGGGTCCCATCTTCAAATTCATCAGAAGATAAGCCTGTCCCCCAGGGCCAGGGTGTCTCTCCTGTGGTGGCTGCAGAGTGCTCACCTTCTAGAGGGTCGCAGGTTTGGCATTCAAGACTGGGTTCTGGTGACCACGGACACGAGCCTCCGAGGATGGGGAGCAGTCGCACAAGGAAGAAATTTCCAGGGACTATGGTCAAGCCAGGAGGATTGTCTACACATCAACATTCTAGAATTAAGGGACATATACAACGGCCTACGACAAGCAGGGAATCTTCTTCGCAACCTACCGGTTCTGATTCAATCAGACAACGTCACAGCCGTGGCTCATGTAAACCAACTAGGCGGGGACAAGGAGCAGAGTGGCAATGGCGGAAGCCACCAGGATTCTTCCCTGGGCGGAAAATCACGTAAGCGCTCTGTCAGCAGTCTTCATTCCGGGAGTGGACAACTGGGAAGCAGACTTCCTCTGCAGACACGGTCTACATCCAGGAGAGTGGGGACTTCATCAAGAAGTTTTTGCAGAGATAACAATTCTTTGGGGACCTCCTCAAATAGACATGATGGCGTCACGCCTCAACAAGAAGCTTCGGAGGTATGAGGCCAGGTCAAGGGACCCTCAGGCAGTAGCGGTAGACGCCCTGGTGACACCATGGGTGTTTTCAGTCGGTCTATGTGTTCCCTCCTCTTCCTCTCATCTCAAAAATATTGAGAATCATAAGATGAAAAAGAGTGCAGACAATACTCATTGTTCCGGATTGGCCTCGAAGGGCCTGGTATTCAGATCTTCAGGAGATGCTCACAGAAGATCCATGGCCTCTTCCTCTCAGGGAGGACCTGTTGCAGCAGGGGCCCTGCGTGTTCCAAGACTTACCGCGGTTACATTTGACGGCATGGCGGTTGAACGCCGAATCCTAGCTGGGAAAGGTATTCCGGAGGAAGTCATCCCTACTCTGATAAAGGCTAGGAAGGAGGTGACGGCGAAACATTATCACCGTATCTGGAGGAAGTATGTATCTTTGTGTGTAGCCAAGCGTGCTCCTACGGAAGATTTCCACTTGGGCCGTTTTCTCCACTCTCTACAGACAGGAGTAGATATGGGCCTGAAGTTAGGCTCCATTAAGGTACAGATTTCGCCCTATCTATATTCTTTCAGAAGGAATTGGCTTCTCTCCCAGAAGTCCAGACTTTTGTAAAGGGAGTGCTGCACATCCAGCCTCCTTTTGTGCCCCCCAGTGGCACCTTGGGACCTTAACTTGGTGTTACAGTTCCTAAAATCTCACTGGTTTGAGCCTCTTCAAACAGTTGAATTAAAATGTCTCATTTGGAAGGTGGTCATGTTATTGGCCTTGGCATCTGCACGGCGGGTGTCCGAATTGGCGGCTTTGTCTCACAAAAGCCCCTATCTGATTTTCCATGTGGGTAGAGCAGAGTTGAGGACTCGTCCTCAATTTTTGCCTAAGGTGATTTCATCGTTTCATATGAACCAACCTATGGTGGTGCCGGTGGCTACGGGTGACTTGGAGGATTCTAAGTCCCTTGATGTAGTCAGGGCCTTAAAAATTTACGTAGCCAGGACGGCTCGGGTTAGGAAAACAGAGGCACTGTTTGTCCTGTATGCAGCCAACAAGGTTGGCGCTCCTGCTTCTAAGCAGGCTATTGCTCGCTGGATCTGTAACACGATTCAGCAGGCTCATTCGTCGGCTGGATTGCCGTTACCAAATTCAGTAAAGGCCCATTCCACTAGGAAGGTGGGCTCTTCTTGGGCGGCTGCCCGTGGCGTCTCTGCTTTACAGCGTTGCCGAGCAGCTACTTGGTCGGGTTCAAACACCTTTGCAAAATTCTACACGTTTGATACCCTGGCTGCTGAGGACCTCATGTTTGCTCAGTCGGTGCTGCAGAGTCATCCGCACTCTCCCGCCCGGTTTGGAGCTTTGATATAATCCCCATGGTCCTTACGGAGTCCCCAGCATCCTCTAGGACGTAAGAGAAAATAAGATTTATAAACCTACCGGTAAATCTTTTTCTCCTAGTCCGTAGAGGATGCTGAGCGCCCGTCCCAGTGCGGACATATTTCTGCAAGACTTGTATATAGTTATTGCTTACATAAGGGTTATGTTACAGTGAAGATCAGTCTTTGGCTGATGCTGTTTTGTTCATGCTGTTAACTGGTTGCGTATATTCCAGGTTATACAGTGTGGATGGTGTGGGCTGGTATGAATCTTGCCCTTAGATTAACAAAAATCCTTTCCTTGTACTGTCCGTCTCCTTTGGGCACAGTTTCTCTAACTGAGGTCTGGAGGAGGGGCATAGAGGGAGGAGCCAGTGCACACCCATTCTAAAGTCTTTAGAGTGCCCATGTCTCCTGCGGAGCCCGTCTATACCCCATGGTCCTTCCGGAGTCCCCAGCATCCTCTACGGACTAGGAGAAAAAGATTTTCTCCTAGTCCGTAGACTAATCATTACACCATCCGTACTTGTGTATCCATGCCTATTTCCCTATAGATTGTAAGCTTGCGAGCAGGGCCTTCCTACCTCTATGACTGTTTGTTTTTACCCAGTTTTGTTATATCATTGTTTTGTTATATCATTGTTATTTCCAATTGTAAAGTGCAACGGAATTTGCTGCGCTATATAAGAAACTGTTAATAAATAATAAAAATAAATAAGTGCCGTTTTTCCGCCCTGTCGAAAATTCTGACATGTCGAAAAACACATGAATGAGCAGATCTCTTCTCATCCATGTGTTTTCAACCGCGCCGCGGTCGAAAATGGGTCCGTTTTCGACCATTTATTTTCGCCTATAAGAGAGGGAGAAAATGAATGGTCGGAATGACAGAGGAAACATAATGAATACTGAAGTGTCGAATCCTCACTGTTGGAGAGGATCCGACACTAATTGAATACTCTCCTAAAACATCAACTGGTATAATGATAATCCAAGCATTCTTATATAAAAGAGCAATAATAACACTATGTGTGTACAGTATACAGTATATGTATAAAGTCCAGGAATTAGTTATTTGTAACTTGAATGAACTGGGTCCCCGGTGAGTGCGTGTGGGACTCCCTAGTCTTTGCTGCAGCCCTGATACTGTCTCTCAGTCCCAATCTTGTGTTTCGGAAGAGTGGAACTATTGATTTTAGAGTGACCCGGGTCAGATAACCAGGATCGCACCGTTCACAACGAAAGCCAACTGGGTCAGCGCCGGGTTTTACTCTGGTCACTGCCTGGTCGAATAACACAACCCACGTTGACCCTTTTACACCAAGCCAGGACCCTGTCGGGTCATAGTAACCAATCACGTTCTGTCATTTATCTAGAACAGTTTATAAAATGACAGAACCTGATTGGTTGATTTAGATAACTTCTCCACCTTATCTCGCTGAAAGGTTTGATACATCTCCCCCACAGTATGAAAACTTGCACTTAGATGTCTATAAGGCAACATTAAGTAATCCTGGCCATATGCTACAACAGTCTGTTCCGTGTGCATCACAAATAGAAGACGGGAGGAGTGACATTTTAATTAGGCACTTTGATACCTTGACAAAGAGAACGGTGATAGAATAGATGCCAGTTATACCCTCATTATAACTGGCATCTAATTGCTATTATAAGCATAGCAATTTTATTTTATACATTATTATCCAGTGTTCTAACTGCTCTTTAAGGGGGAGATTCAAATGTTTGAAAAGTCGGTTGGGTGTCTGTTTTTTCCTGTCTATTAGATAGGATAAAACAGACTCCCAGCTGACTTTTCAAACATTTGAATCTCCCCCTGTGTTGCTCATCATTGACCAGATTAGAATTCTATTGTGATTTGTAATTACAAATGACTAATTTTGCTCACTATCCCCACTGCGATACTACAGCCCATATCAGGCAATTGGGCCAATATCAGACTGTAATGCCTAATAATCACCGTAATATCACTGTAATAACCAAAGCTGGTCCTATCAATGTATAGGCTCAGTGATCAACATATTCATACAGAGGTTGTGTATGTGTTAATCATAGGTAATATTGGACAAATCATCCATGGTGTATATATAATTTATCTCTGTTACGTCTTAGTTGTATTAATAAGACAGTTATGAGATTTATGTTCATTCATTTCTATGTTCTATACAGATGACTACTTGTTCTTGCTGAAGGAGTGTCCTACTGCTGAGCTCATCAATGGTCTGACCAAAGAGTGGAATGATAAGCCGGCGGCACTGTCTGTTGGGCAGGCCATGTTGTCTCTGCTCTGTACTGATCATAAGGAGTATGGATTCCAAATGCTGGAGAACATATACAAGTGTGGGGAGAGTAAGTGTCACAGTGCTCCCTATAATGTACATGTACAAGTCTCATTATGAATGCTGGAATTATGTGTGTGGTTCTTACTGCATTGTGTGAAGATTGGTTAGCAGCTAAGGGGTACACAACCTTTTTTAGTGTGAGGCCATATTGGGAAAATATACTGTTTTTAAGAGTCCGCAATAAAATGTTAAGGGGTCTATTCATGAAGCAGTGAAAAGTGTGGAGAAGTGAGCCAGTGGAGAAGTTGCCCATGGCAACCAATCAGTGCTTACGTAACATTTATAAAGTGCCTTCTATAAAATTTTACGGAGCAGCTGATTGCAACTTCTCCACAGGCTCACTTCTCCACACTTTTCACTGCTTCATGAATAGACCCCCTAACTCACTTAAAATTGTAAAATACATAGAATTTACCACAGGAAAGGAGTTACTCATTCCCCTCAGCATTGTTTTAGTCCTACTGGAGATAGCGGCGTGTGCAGTGCTGCGTGTGCCACACGGGGAGGTGTGAGCTGTCACGTAGAAGGCACTGTGACATTGCATGTTGGGTGGGCCCTGCCCCTCGCTTATAGCACAGTGCTCTGGTCCTAGGCCAGTGTTTGAATTATTGTCATTCTACATTCCTGTTCTTTGGTAGGAATGACGTTGGCCCCAGGCAATGCAACTTAGCCACATGAGATGAGACTTTGATCATGTCACAAGAGACGCTATAGTAGGCATGGACAACTGGAGGATCAATAACTATCCTTTGGATCGTTATGACATTGTTACTTGTATATTGAAATACAACGATAATCACAAAGGGAAAACAATCTTTCATTTTTTTTCTCTCCATATCGTTTATTTGCGCATGCACAGATGAAACCCTCTTTATTTGCAGAACACAGAACACTTCTCAACCAGCGAAAATCCCCAAGGGGAGTGTGAGATAGATGAGAGAGAGAGAGAGAGAGAGAGACGGAGGAGGGCAGAGCTAAGAAAGGGAGTCTGGGGAGAGGTGACAGGAATATGTGATGGGGACGGGGACTAAGATGAGAGAGAGCTGCGGGCGAAGGGACAGAGATGACATAAAGCGGGGAAGGGAGTACAGAGATGAGAGACAGATTGGGGAGGGGGGGCAGAGATGAGAGACAGGGGAACAGAGATGAGAGACAGGGGAGGGTGTCAGATGAGAGAGAATAAAACAGGGAAGGGGACAGAGATGAGACAGACAGACAGAGAGAGGACAGGAAAGACAGAGAGAGATGGGGGTAACAGATTAAAGAGATACTTTAATCTGAGTATAAGATTAAAGAGGGGGGGACAGATGAGAGAGATGGGGGGGTGGTTGCAGAAATGAAAGTGAGAGATGGTAGAGGTGTGGCAAAACTGAGAGAGATGGAGGGGTGACAGATGAGAGAAATGGGGGGTGACAGATCAGAGCAATACTCAGGAGGGGAGATAGTGATGAGAGACGAGGGGGGGACGGGGACGGAAAGGAAAGATAGAGAGAGATGGAGTTGTGGCAGAAATGAGAAAGACGGAGGGAGGCAGAGATTAGATAGAGACAGGGAAGGGGTGACAGAGATGAGAGAGACGGAGCAGTGTCAGATAAAAAGAAAGAAATAGAAAGGGGACAGAGATACAGTAAGAGAGACAGAGAGGGACAGGAGAGAAAGAGAGATAGAGGAGTTTGTGGGGTGACAAATCAGGGAGATACTCAGGAGGGGAGTGGGAAAAGACATAAGAGAGCGGGCTGAAATGAAAGACCTATGGTGGAGGTGTGGCAAAAATGAGAGAGATGATGGCTGTCACAGATGAGAGAGATAGAGGGCGGGATGTACTAAAGCAAAAATGCGGTAAAACCCCCGAAAACGGGGGTTTTACCGCATTTTAATATTTACGAACACCCTACCGCCGCGTTTTCGGCATCCAGGGTATCGCCATCTCTGGATGGCGATCCCCTATAGAAGCCTATGGGCTTCTTTTCGCCGACCGCGGCAACCCGCCGACACTGTCGACACCGCCGCAGACGCCTCCCCCCCAGCTTACCTTCCTCCATGATGCCCCGGACCCGGAAGGTAATCTCCTCCTCCCCCTAGCAACGCAGCCGGACGTCCTTCCGGCTGCAGGGGGGAGGAGGAGGCGCCGGGGGCAGCCTGCTGCTGCTACCCGGCATCAATGCAGTGTGGGGACCCCATGGAGGTGACGGAGACCCCCCGCAGACCACCTAACAGGTATCGCGGGGGGCCTCTGTCACCGCATCGTGATGTTGATCGCATATGTTAGTACATACGCGATCAACATCGCTGCGGTAACCGGCGAGGGACTGCGATGTATGTTAATACATCCCGCCCAGAGAGAGATGGGGAGGAGTGGCAGAGATGAGAGATACGGAGGGGTGTCAGATGAGAGAAAGAAACAGTGGAGGGGCGATGAGACAGACAGAGAGGGGGCAGGAGAGAGAGAGATTGGGGGTGACAGATCAGAGAGATACTCAGGAGGGGGAGACAGAGATAAGAGAGACAGAGAGAGGGCAGAAATGAAAGAGATATGGTAGGGGTGTGACAGAAATGAAGCTGACAGAGGGGGCAGAGATGAAAGATCTAGTTAGATGGGGGAGGGGTGATAGAAACAAGACAGACAGACAAGGGGAGGGGGGAAAGGTGGACAAAGATTAGAGAGGCATTAACATCAGCACAATAGCTAGCAACCTGGTTAATGACAAGTCCAGAATACTTCTACTTTATATGTGTGATGTGTGTGATATTAGTTGCACTGTGGATGCTCACAACTCACGCACATGTTTTCAGTTGAGCGTATATTTGCCACCACGTGTGTCTGGAGAGATGGGTGAGGAGCATTCACGTATACTGTAAGTCCAGTACACTGCGACATGGAGATGTAAGTCAAGCACGCCCCTTAACCACACAACAGATTTTTACTAATATCTCTTTAAGATTCACCATTTAAGGAGCATATACTTGTGCACACATTTTCGAGTTGATAATGATGACTAGAGCCTTGTTTTCGCACTTGCCTTATCTATGCTAGATTTAAAATTGTTCATATTTGAAGATATAAAGCAAAAAACACAAAGATACAGCACTTATTCATAGAACATCTGTACATATATTTGCAATAAAAATAAATGAAATGACCAAATCTCTCTGCACGTTACATCTGCCCCACCTGCACTGCACATGGTTTTGCACATTATTGTGCTTTTTTTGGTTTGCTAACAAACCTGAATAAGAACCAATTATTCTATTCGCCGTAATGCATCCATTAAGCACTGAAACCTGCTGAGCTCCCATTTATATTATTTGATCTGTGCTGGCTAGAAATCTGTAGAAATAAGAAAAGAAGGTGCTCTGTAGCGCAAAAAGACTTTACTAACAATGAGGGTAATTCCAAGTTGATCGCAGCAGGACATTTTTTAGCAGTTGGGCAAAACCATGTGCACTGCAGGGGAGGCAGATATAACATGTGCAGAGAGAGTTAGATTTGGGTTATTTTGTTTCTGTGCAGGGTAAATACTGGCTGCTTTATTTTTACACTGCAATTTAGATTGCAGATTGAACACACCACACCCAAATCTAACTCTCTCTGCACATGTTATATCTGCCTCCCCTGCAGTGCACATGGTTTTGCCCAACTGCTAACCAAGGGGGTCATTCCGAGTTGTTCGCTCGGTAAAAATCTTCGCATCGCAGCGATTTTCCGCTTAGTGCGCATGCGCAATGTTCGCACTGCGACTGCGCCAAGTAAATTTGCTATGCAGTTAGGAATTTTACTCACGGCTTTTTCATCGTTCTGGCGATCGTAATGTGATTGACAGGAAATGGGTGTTACTGGGCGGAAACAGGCCGTTTTATGGGCGTGTGGGAAAAAACGCTACCGTTTCCGGAAAAAACGCAGGAGTGGCCGGAGAAACGGGGGAGTGTCTGGGCGAACGCTGGGTGTGTTTGTGACGTCAAACCAGGAACGTCAAGCACTGAAATGATCGCAGATGCCGAGTAAGTCTGGAGCTACTCAGAAACTGCTACGAGGTGTGTAATCGCAATTTTGAGAATCTTTCGTTCGCAAATTTAAGATGCTAAGATTCACTCCCAGTAGGCGGCGGCTTAGCGTGAGCAAATCTGCTAAAATCAGCTTGCGAGCGAACAACTCGGAATGACCCCCCAAATTCCTGCTGCGATCAACTTGGAATTACCCCCAATGCCCTTTAGTGCCTGAAGATGTGTACCAGATAATGAGACGTTGGGCAGGATGTAATGTCGTCCAAGTTGGCCGGAGGTGCGGGTTGCCGTCCGAACTCAGACTTTTTTTTTAAAAGCGTCATTCATTTACAAGGCAAAACCATGCCTTGTAAATGATTGGCGCTTTAAAAACAAACAAACTAAGAGTTCAGCCGGTATCCCGCACCTCCGGCCAACTCGGATGGCATTAGATCCAGCCCGTTGCTTGAATATAATTATCTGGTACACGTCTGCAGGTACTGAAGCAGTGTTAATAAAGTATTTTATGCGCTATGAAGTGTGCTGATTTTTCTGTACACGCAAACATAATTTTACATTCTACTTTAAATCAGTCTCTGAGCCTCATACAGTGTGTATATTTAAAATAATACCTGCACAGAACATAGTCTGATGCAGATGTGGTTGGAGTTGCTATCACTGCCTCTTACAGTCGTCTGATATAAGTCGATTCCTCTTGCAAGCATTAGTGATCCATCTGCAATAACATCAGCCGGCTGCATGACCCATGGGGTCGTACAAGCTGGTCGCCAGGCTGTTTTAACAGAGCGCCGTACCCTGCTCATTTTTTAAAGGGCAAAATGCACCCTGCCCCTTTAGCATGCCTCTATTAGTGACGTTGAGGGGGCCAGACCACCCCCAGTAGTGATGCCGGCAGGGCCACGCCATCTCCTCGGCCAGCCATGCCTCCTTTCCAAGCGCACTGACACTCCCCGCTCAGCACCCTGTCCTGCCCTAAACCTGGGGGGTAAGGAGTCACTGACAGTCTGCTGACAATCTACATATGCCGTCAAAGACCCATTCTGTACAAGCGCAGTATGTGTCTGGCGCATACGCAGGGTCCCGAACATCAGAACTTTGCGACATGAGCTGCACCCCCATCCACAGAGTTCTGACAAGCTGCTAAGACATGCCCAGCCATTGGTTTTCCTATAACTGATATAGTGAAGTAATCCCAGTCATGTGGAGTGTTGTACACTGTACATAGCTTGTGGTACAAGCAGCAATAATACTGCAAACACTTTACAGAAAGTCCGAATTACTAACAAAACATAAGGTTATTTATATATTGTTATTTCTCTAACGTCCTAGTGGATGCTGGGACTCCGTCAGGACCATGGGGAATAGCGGGCTCCGCAGGAGACAGGGCACATCTAAAAAAGCTTTTAGGTCACATGGTGCGTACTGGCTCCTCCCCCTATGACCCTCCTCCAAGCCTCAGTTAGGTTTTTGTGCCCGTCCGAGAGGGTGCAATCTAGGTGGCTCTCCTAAAGAGCTGTTTAGAAAAGTTTTTTTTTAGGTTTCAATCTCAGTGATTCCTGCTGGCAACAGGATCACTGCATCGAGGGACTTAGGGGAGAGATTTCCAACTCACCTGCGTGCAGAATGGATTGGAGTCTTAGGCTACTGGACACTTAGCTCCAGAGGGAGTCGGAACACAGGTCAGCCTGGGGTTCGTCCCGGAGCCGCGCCGCCGATCCCCCTTACAGACGCTGAAGAGACGGCAGAACGGAGGTCCGGAAAGCAGGCGGCAGAAGACTCCTCAGTCTTCTTGAAGGTAGCGCACAGCACGGCAGCTGTGCGCCATTGTTGTCACACGGCTCACTGACTCAGTCACGGAGGGTGCAGGGCGCTGCTGGGGGCGCCCTGGGCAGCAATATAATTACCTTTAGTGGCAAAATAAATACATCACATATAGCCATTAAGGCTATATGTATGTATTTTAACCCAGGCCAGTTTCTTAAAAACTGGGGAAAAGCCCGCCGAAAAAGGGGCGGAGCTTATTCTCCTCAGCACTCAGCGCCATTTTCCTGCTCAGCTCCGCTGGTGAGGAAGGCTCCCAGGTCTCTCCCCTGCACTGCACTACAGAAACAGGGTAACAAAGAGAAGGGGGGCATAAATTGGCGATATTTATATATTAAGAGCGCATATATAGTAAACAACACCTTCTAGGGTTGTTTATATACATTTATAGCGCTTTTGGTGTGTGCTGGCAAACTCTCCCTCTGTCTCCCCAAAGGGCTAGGGGGTCCTGTCTTCGATTAGAGCATTCCCTGTGTGGCTGCTGTGTGTCGGTACGTGTGTGTCGACATGTATGAGGACGATGTTGGTGTGGAGGCAGAGCAATTGCCGATGATGGTAATGTCACCCCCTAGGGAGTCGACACCGGAATGGATGGCTTTAGTTATGGAATTACGTGATAATGTCAGCACATTACAAAAGTCAGTTGACGAAATAAGACGCCCGGCAAACCAGTTAGTACCGGTTCAGGCGTCTCAGACACCGTCAGGGGCTGTAAAACGTCCTTTACCTCAGTCAGTCGACACGGGTACCGACACAGATGAATCTAGTGTCGACGGTGAAGAAACAAACGTATTTTCCAATAGGGCCACACGTTATATGATCACGGCAATGAAGGAGGCTTTGCAGATCTCTGATACTGCTGGTACCTCAAAAAGGGGTATTATGTGGGGGGTGAAAAAACTACCTGTATTTTTTCCAGAATCAGAGGAATTGAATGATGTGTGTGATGAAGCGTGGGTTAACCCCGATAGAAAACTGCTAATTTCCAAGAAGTTATTGGCATTATACCCTTTCCCACCAGAGGTTAGGGCGCGCTGGGAAACACCCCCTAGGGTGGATAAGGCGCTCACACGTTTATCAAAGCAAGTGGCGTTGCCGTCTCCTGATACGGCCGCCCTCAAGGATCCAGCAGATAGGAGGCTGGAAACTACACTGAAGAGTATATACACACATACTGGTGTTATACTGCGACCGGCAATAGCCTCAGCCTGGATGTGCAGTGCTGGGGTAGTGTGGTTGGATTCTCTGACTGAAAATATTGATACCCTGGATAGGGACAGTATTTTATTGACTCTAGAGCAATTAAAGGATGCTTTCCTTTATATGCGAGATGCTCAGAGGGATGTTTGTACTCTAGCATCAAGAGTAAGCGCAGAAGAAGTTTATGGACGCGACAGTGGTCAGGTGATGCGGATTCCAAGAGGCATATGGAAGTATTGCCATATAAAGGAGAGGAATTGTTTGGGGTCGGTCTTTCGGACCTGGTGGCCACGGCAACTGCCGGCAAATCCACTTTTTTACCTCAGACCCCCTCCCAACAGAAAAAGACACCGTCTTTTCAGCCGCAGTCCTTTCGCTCCTATAAAAAGCGACCAAAAGGACAGTCTTATCTGCCGCGAGGCAGAGGAAAGGGTAAGAAAGGGCAGCAAGCAGCCCCTGCCCAGGAACAGAAGCCCGCCCCGGCTTCTACAAAGCCATCAGCATGACGCTGGGGCTTTACAAGCGGACTCAGGAACGGTGGGGGGTCGACTCAAGATTTTCAGCAATCAATGGGTTCACTCACAAGTGGACCCGTGGGTCCTGCAGATAGTATCTCAGGGTTACATGCTGGAGTTCGAAAGGTCTCCCCCTCGCCGGTTCCTAAAGTCTGCTTTACCAACGTCTCCCTCAGAAAGGACGTCGGTTTTGGAAGCCATTCACAAGCTGTATTCTCAGCAGGTGATAGTCAAGGTACCCCTCCTACAACAGGGAAAGGGGTATTATTCCACACTATTTGTGGTACCGAAACCGGACGGTTCGGTAAGGCCTATTCTAAATCTGAAATCCTTGAACCTGTACATAAAGAAATTCAAGTTCAAGATGGAGTCACTCAGAGCAGTGATAGCGAATCTGGAAGAAGGAGACTTCATGGTGTCCTTGGACATAAAAGATGCTTATCTACATGTCCCGATTTACCCCTCACACCAAGGGTATCTCAGGTTCGTGATACAAGACTGTCATTATCAGTTTCAAACGCTGCCGTTTGGGTTGTCCACGGCCCCTCGGGTCTTTACCAAGGTAATGACCGAAATGATGGTTCTTCTACGAAGAAAAGGCGTATTAATTATCCCTTACTTGGACGATCTCCTGATAAGGGCAAAGTCCAGAGAACAGCTGGAAGTCGGTGTAGCGCTAACACAAGTAGTGCTTCAGCAACACGGGTGGATTCTAAATCTTCCAAAATCTCAATTGACCCCGACAACACATCTGCTGTTCCTGGGCATGATTCTGGACACGGTTCAGAAAAAGATATTTCTCCCGGAAGAGAAAGCAAGGGAGTTATCCGAACTTGTCAAGAACCTCCTAAAACCAGGAACTGTGTCAGTACATCAATGCACAAGAGTCCTGGGAAAGATGGTGGCTTCGTACGAAGCGATTCCATTCGGCAGATTCCATGCACGAACATTTCAGTGGGATCTGCTGGACAAATGGTCCGGATCGCATCTGCACATGCATCAGCGGATAACACTGTCACCGAGAACAAGGTTGTCTCTCCTGTGGTGGTTGCAGACTGCCCATCTGTTAGTGGGCCGCAGATTCGGCATACAGGACTGGGTCCTGGTGACTACGGATGCCAGCCTACGAGGTTGGGGAGCAGTCACAAAGGGAAGAAACTTCCAGGGCGTGTGGTCAAACCTGGAGACGTCTCTTCACATAAATATACTGGAGCTAAGAGCGATCTACAATGCTCTAAGCCTGGCAAAATCGCTGCTTCAGGGTCAGCCGGTGTTGATCCAGTCCGACAACATCACGGCAGTCGCCCACGTAAACCGACAAGGCGGCACGAGAAGCAGGAGTGCAATGGCAGAAGCTGCAAGGATTCTGCGCTGGGCGGAGAATCATGTCGTAGCACTGTCAGCAGTGTTCATCCCGGGAGTGGACAACTGGGAAGCAGATTTCCTCAGCAGACACGACCTTCACCCGGGAGAGTGGGGACTTCATCCAGAAGTTTTCCACATGATTGTGAACCGTTGGGAAAAACCAAAGGTGGACATGATGGCGTCTCGCCTCAACAAAAAATTGGACAGGTATTGCGCCAGGTCAAGAGACCCTCAGGCAATAGCTGTGGACGCTCTGGTAACACCGTGGGTGTACCAGTCAGTGTATGTGTTCCCTCCTCTGCCTCTCATACCAAAGGTACTGAGAATTATACGGAAAAGAGGAGTAAGAACAATACTGGTAGCTCCGGACTGGCCAAGAAGAACTTGGTATCCGGAACTTCAAGAGATGCTCACGGAGGATCCGTGGCCTCTACCTCTAAGAAGGGATCTGCTTCAGCAGGGACCTTGTATGTTCCAAGACTTACCGCGGTTGCGTTTGACGGCATGGCGGTTGAACGCCGGATTCTAAAAGAGAAGGGCATTCCTGAGGAAGTTATTCCTACTTTAATTAAAGCCAGGAAAGAAGTGACCGCACAACATTATCACCGCATTTGGAGAAAATATGTTGCGTGGTGTGAGGCCAAGAAGGCTCCAACGGAAGAATTTCAATTGGGTCGATTCTTACATTTCCTGCAAGCAGGATTGTCTATGGGCCTCAAATTGGGGTCCATTAAAGTTCAAATTTCGGCCTTATCAATTTTCTTCCAGAAGGAATTGGCGTCAGTGCCTGAAGTACAAACTTTTGTCAAAGGTGTACTACATATACAACCCCCAATAGTGCCTCCAGTGGCACCGTGGGATTTGAACGTGGTTCTAAATTTTCTCAAATCTCATTGGTTTGAGCCTTTAAAATCGGTAGATTTAAAATACCTTACATGGAAGGTAACCATGCTGTTGGCCCTGGCTTCAGCCAGGAGAGTTTCGGAGTTGGCAGCTTTGTCATACAAAAGCCCATATCTGATATTCCATTCGGACAGGGCAGAATTGAGGACACGTCCTCAATTTCTCCCTAAGGTGGTTTCGGCATTTCACTTGAACCAGCCTATTGTGGTGCCTGCGGCTACTAGCGACTTGGAGGACTCCAAGTTACTGGACGTTGTCAGAGCATTAAAAATATATATTTCAAGGACAGCTGGAGTCAGAAAATCTGACTCGTTGTTTACATTGTATGCACCCAACAAGTTGGGTGCTCCTGCGTCTAAACAGACGATTGCACGTTGGATATGTAGTACAATCCAACTTGCACATTCTGTGGCAGGCCTGCCACAGCCTAAATCTGTAAAGGCCCATTCCACAAGGAAAGTGGGCTCATCCTGGGCGGCTGCCCGAGGAGTCTCGGCATTACAACTTTGCCGAGCAGCTACGTGGTCAGGGGAGAACACGTTTGTAAAATTTTACAAATTTGATACTCTGGCTAAAGAGGACCTGGAGTTCTCTCATTCGATGCTGCAGAGTCATCCGCACTCTCCCGCCCGTTTGGGAGCTTTGGTATAATCCCCATGGTCCTGACGGAGTCCCAGCATCCACTAGGACGTTAGAGAAAATAAGAATTTACTTACCGATAATTCTATTTCTCATAGTCCGTAGTGGATGCTGGGCGCCCATCCCAAGTGCGGATTGTCTGCAATGCTTGTACATAGTTATTGTTACAAAAATCGGGTTATTACTGTTGTTGTGAGCCATCTGTTCAGAGGCTACTTCGTTTGTGTTATCATACTGTTAACTGGGTTCAGATCACAAGTTGTACGGTGTGATTGGTGTGGCTGGTATGAGTCTTACCCGGGATTCAAGATCCTTCCTTATTGTGTACGCTCGTCCGGGCACAGTACCTAACTGAGGCTTGGAGGAGGGTCATAGGGGGAGGAGCCAGTACGCACCATGTGACCTAAAAGCTTTTTTAGATGTGCCCGGTCTCCTGCGGAGCCCGCTATTCCCCATGGTCCTGACGGAGTCCCAGCATCCACTACGGACTATGAGAAATAGAATTATCGGTAAGTAAATTCTTATTTTTTCCAAGTCATATAGTAATTCCACATCAAGGATTGATTTGATGGTCACCATTACTATCCCCGTGACCCAACATCGAGTATATTTATGGGAACACGATAATGGGTGGAAACAATTGATCTGTAATGAAGGTTTTGCAATTCGTTTTCTTGTTTGGTAATTTGGGGTTTCTGAGAATAAGGGAGGAAAATGAATTAATATGGGAAGAAAATGAGTTGATAAGGGAGGAAAATGAATTAGCACTCCGATCTCCTCTCAGTAGATAGATTTTAGTACATGGAAAATAACCAACAAGGTTTCAGGACATCCCATCAACATAAGTCATTTAATTTCTCTTATATTCATTGTTACAAACCAGTTTATATGTTCCAGGGGTGTGTAACTTATTCATTTTCTACATTATAATATAACCCTTAGAAGCTACACATAATATGAATATGGCTTATTTGTCCAATTCCGCTTGACCTGTCCTTCTTTTTGGCAATGGAAATCTTTCACAGGGGGTTTCTTCCCACAGTTCAAAAACATACTGGTGGGTTAATTGGCTTCTGAATATGGGCCTGGTTCATGTTTGTAAGCAAAGCAAAAAAGCAAGTAACTGAGCAAAACCATGTTGCACTGCAGGTGGGGCAAATGTAACACGTGCAGAGAGAGTTACAGTAGATTTGGGTGGGGTGGGTTCAAACTGAAATCTAAATTGCAGTGTAAAAATAAATCTGTCTCACATCTGTAGGCTACATGCAAAAGCTACTGATATTTACCCTGCACAGAAAAATGTAAATGTATTTGCTCCTCTTGCATGGCAACATGGTTTGTTCCAAACACAACGTTACTTGCTTTTTTTTTTTTTTGTTTACTTAAATGAATCAGGCCCAAAGTTGGACCTAGTGGGTGTTTGTGTGTCTGGGTGGTCTTCTGTATGCCGAATGTCGGGATCCCGGCGCACAGTATACCGGCGCCGGAATCCCGATACCCGGCATACCGACAACTATTCTCCCTCGTGGGGGTCCACGACCCCCCTGGAGGGAGAATAAAATAGTGTCTCCTTTGCGCTCTCCACGCTGTCGGTATGCCGGCGGTCGGGCTCCCGGCGCCGGTATGCTGGGCGTCGGGAGCCCGAGCGCCGGCATACCGTACGACACCCGTGTGTCTCTGTAAACCACTGCATAATATGTTGGTTCTATATAAACAAAACTAATAATAATAAAAATATTCCACCTCTGTCAGAACATGATTTAGGGGGAGATGTATCAAATCTTGGAGAGATAAAGTGGAGAGAGATAAAGTACCAACCAATCAGCTCCTATCTGACAAGTTACAGGCTGTGTTTGAAAAATGACAGTTAGGAGCTCATTGATTGGTATTTCTCTGACGTCCTAGTGGATGCTGGGACTCCGTAAGGACCATGGGGATATAGCGGCTCCGCAGGAGACAGGGCACAATAATAAAAGCTTTAGGATCAGGTGGTGTGCACTGGCTCCTCCCCCTATGACCCTCCTCCAAGCCTCAGTTAGATTTTTGTGCCCGACGAGAAGGGTGCAATCTAGGTGGCTCTCCTGAGCTGCTTAGAATAAAAGTTTAAGTTAGGTTTTTTATTTTCAGTGAGTCCTGCTGGCAACAGGCTCACTGCTACGAGGGACTTAGGGGAGAGAAGTAAACTCACCTGCGTGCAGGATGGATTTGCTTCTTAGGCTACTGGACACCATTAGCTCCAGAGGGATCGAACACAGGCCCAGCCATGGAGTCCGGTCCCGGAGCCGTGCCGCCGACCCCCCTTGCAGATGCCGAAGTTGAAGAGGTCCAGTGGTCCAGAAACAGGCGGCAGAAGACTTTCAGTCTTCATAAGGTAGCGCACAGCACTGCAGCTGTGCGCCATTGTTGTCAGCACACTTCACCAACAGTCACCAACTGTCACTGAGGGTGCAGGGCGCTGGGGGGGGCGCCCTGGGCAGCAATGTATAATACCTTTTTATGGCTAAAATACATCACATATAGCCCTTGAGGCTATATGGATGTATTTAACCCCTGCCAGATCTCACAAACTCCGGGAGAAGAGCCCGCCGAAAAGGGGGTGGGGCCTATTCTCCTCAGCACACGGCGCCATTTTCCTGCTCAGCTCTGCTGTGAGGAAGGCTCCCAGGCTCTCCCCTGCACTGCACTACAGAAACAGGGTTAAAACAGAGAGGGGGGGCACTTATTTGGCGATATGATTACATATATAAAAATGCTATAAGGGAAAACACTTGTATAAGGGGTTGTCCCTGTATAATTATAGCGTTTTTGGTGTGTGCTGGCAAACTCTCCCTCTGTCTCCCCAAAGGGCTAGTGGGGTCCTGTCCTCTATCAGAGCATTCCCTGTGTGTGTGATGTGTGTCGGTACGTGTGTGTCGACATGTAGGAGGACGATGTTGGTGAGGAGGCGGAGCAAATTGCCTGTATTGGTGATGTCACTCTCTAGGGAGTCGACACTGGAATGGATGGCTTATTTAGGAATTACGTGATAATGTCAACACGCTGCAAGGTCGGTTGACGACATGAGACGGCCGGCAAACAAATTAGTACCTGTCCAGGCGTCTCAGACACCGTCAGGGGCTTGTAAAAACGCCCATTTACCTCAGTCGGTCGACACAGACACAGACACGGACACTGACTCCAGTGTCGACGGTGAAGAAACAAACGTATTTTCCTTTAGGGCCACACGTTTCATGTTAAGGGCAATGAAGGAGGTGTTACATATTTCTGATACTACAAGTACCACAAATAAGGGTATTATGTAGGGTGTGAATAAACTACTTGTAGTTTTTCCTGAATCAGATAAATTAAATGAAGTGTGTGATGATACGTGGGTTTCCTCCGATAGAAAATTATTGGCGGTATACCCTTTCCCGCCAGAAGTTAGGGCGAGTTGGGAAACACACCTTAGGGTGGATAAGGCGCTCACACGCTTATAAAAACAAGGGGCGTTACCGTCTCCAGATACGGCAGCCCTCAAGGAGCCAGCTGATAGGAAGCTGAAAAATATCCTAAAAGTATATACACACATACTGGTGTTATACTACGACCAGCAATCGCCTCAGCCTGGATGTGCAGCGCTGAGGGGGCTTGGTCGGATTTCCTGACTGAAAATATTGATACCCTTGACAGGGACAAGATTTTATTGACTATAGATGCATTTCTATATATGCGAGATGCGCAGAGGGATATTTGCATTCTGGCATCAAGAGTAAATGTGATGTCCATATCTGCCAGACGAAGACACGACAGTGGTCAGGTGATGCAGATTCCAGACGGCACATGGAAGTATTGCCGTATAAAGGGGCGGTCCATCGGACCTGGTGGCCATGGCAACAGCTGAAAAATCCACCTTTTGTTACCCCAAGTCACATCTCAGCAGAAAAGGACACAGTCTTTTCAGTCTCAGTCCTTTCGTCCCCATAAGGGCAGGCGGGCAAAAGGGCCAGTCATATCTGCCCAGGGGTAGAGGAAAGGGAAGAAGACTGCAGCAGGCAGCCCATTCCCAGGAACAGAAGCCCTCCACAGCTTCTGCCAAGTCCGCAGCATGACGCTGGGGCCGTACAAGCGGACTCAGGTGCGGTAGGGGGTCATCTCAAGAGTTTCAGCACGCAGGAGGCTCACTCACAAGTGGACTCCTGGATCCGTAGTATCCCAGGTGTACATTGGAAATTCGAGACGTCTCCCCCTCACAAGTTCCTGAAGTCTGCTTTACCAACGTCTCCCTCCGACAGGGAGGCAGTATTGGGAACAATTCACAGGCTGTATTCCCAGCAGGTGATAATCAAAGTACCCCTTCTACAACAAGGGAAGGGGTATTATTCCACACTATATTGTGGTACTGAAGCCAGACGGCTCGGTGAGATCTGAAATATTTGAACACTTACATACAAGCGTTCAAATCAAGATGGAGTCACTCAGAGTAGTGATAGCGAACCAGGAAGAAGGGGACGATATGGTGTCACTGGATATCAGGGACGCTTACCTACATGTCCAAATTTGCCTTCTCACCAAGGGTACCTCAGGTTCGTGGTACAGAACTGTCACTATCAGTTCAGACGCTGCCGTTTGGATTGTCCACGGCACCCCGGGTCTTTACCAAGGTAATGGCCGAAATGATGATTCTTCTTAAAAGAAATATGGACGCTTTCCTGATAAGGGCAAGGTCCAGAGAACAGTTGGAGGTCGGAGTAGCACTATCTTAAGTAGTTCTACGACAGCACGAGTGGATTCTAAATATTCCAAAATCGCAGTTTTTTCCGACGACACGTCTACTGTTCCTAGGGATGATTCTGGACACAGTCCAGAAAAGGATGTTTTCTCCCGGAGAAGAAAGCCAGGGAGTTATCCGAGCTAGTCAGGAACCTCCTAAAACCAGGAAAAGTATCAGTGCATCATTGCACAAGGATCCTGTGAAAAATGGTGGTTTCTTACAAAGCGATCCCATTCGGTAGATTTCACGCAAGAACCTTTCCGTGGGATCTGCTGGAAAAATGGTCCGGATCGCATCTTCAGATGCATCAGCGGATAACCCTGTCTCCAAGGACAAGGGTGTTTCTTCTGCGGTGGCTGCAGAGTGCTCATCTATGAAAGGGCCGCAGATTCGGCATTCAGGACTGGGTCCTGGTGACCACGGATGCCAGCCTGAGTGGCTGGGGAGCAGTCACACAAGGAAAAAATTTCCAGAGAGTGTGATCAAGTCTGGAGACTTCTCTCCACATAAATATACTGGAGCTAAGGGCAATTTACAATGCTCTAAGCTTAGCAAGACCTCTGCTTCAAGGTCAGCCGGTATTGATCCAGTGGGACAACATCACGGCAGTCGCCCACGTAAACAGACAGGGCGGCACAAGAAGCAGGAGGGAAATGGCAGAAACTACAAGGATTCTTCGCTGGGCGAAAAATCATGTGATAACACTCTCAGCAGTGTTCATTCCGGGAGTGGAAAACTGGGAAGCAGACTTCCTCAGCAGGCATGACCTCCACCCGGGAGAGTGGGGACTTCATCGGGAAGTCTTCCACATGATTGTAAACCGTTGGGAAAAACCAAAGGTGGACATGATGGCGTCCCGCCTGAACAAAAAACTAGACAGATATTGCGCCAGGTCAAGGGACCCTCAGGCAATAGCGGTGGACGCTCTGGTAACACTGTGGGTGTACCAGTCAGAGTATGTGTTCCCTCCTATGCCTCTCATACCAAAAGTACTGAGAATCATAAGAGGGAGATGAGTAAGAACGATACTCGTGGTTCCGGATTGGCCAAGAAGGACTTGGTACCCGAAACTTCAAGAGATGTTCACGGAAGACCCGTGGCCTCTACCTTTAAGAAAGGACCTGCTCCAGCAGGGGCCTTGTCTATTCCAAGACTTACCGCGGCCGCGTTTGACGGCATGGCGGTTGAACGCCGGATCCTGAAAGGGCATTCCAGATGAAGTCATCCCTACCCTGGTCGAAGACAGGAAGGATGTAACCGCAAAACATTTTCACCGCATTTGGTGAAGATATGTTGCGTGGTGTGAGGCCAAGAAGGCCCCTACAGAGGAATTCCAACTGGGTCGTTTTCCTACATTTCCTGAAAACAGGACTGTCTATGGGCCTAAAATTAGGGTCCATTAAGGTTCAAATTTCGGCCCTGTCGAATTTCTTCCAGAAAGAACTGGCTTTAGTGCCTGACGTTCAGATGTTGGTAAAAGGGGTACTGCATATACAGCCTCCTTTTGTGCCCAGTGGCACCTTGGGATCTCAATGTTGTTTTGAGTTTCCTAAAGTCACATTGGTTTGAACCACTCACCACTGTGGACTTAAAATATCTCACATGGAAGGTGACGATGCTATTAGCCCTGGCTTCAGCCAGGCGTGTGTCAGAATTGGCGGCTTTATCATATATAAAGCCCTTACTTAATTTTTCATTCTGACAGGGCAGAATTGAGGACTCGTCCTCAATTTCTCCTTAAGGTGTTTTCTGTTTTTCACATGAACCAACCTATTGTGGTACCTGCGGGTACTAGGGACTTGGAGGACTCCAAGTTACTTGACGTTGTCAGGGCCCTGAAAAATATGTTTCCAGGACGGCTGGAGTCAGAAAATCTGACTCGCTGTTTAGCCTGTATGCACCCATCAAGATGGGTGCTCCTGCTTCTAAGCAGACGATTGCTCGCTGGATTTGTAATACAATTCAGTTTACACATTCTGTGGCAGGCCTGCCACAGCCAAAATCTGTAAAAGCCCATTCCAAAAGGAAGGGGGCTCATCTTGGGCGACTGCCCGAGGGGTCTCGGCTTTACAACTTTGCCGAGCAGTTACTTGGTCAGGGGCAAACACGTTTGCTAAATTCTACAAATTTGATACCCTGGCTGAGGAGGACATGGAGTTCTCTCATTCGGTGCTGCAGGGTCATCCGCACTCTCCCGCCCGTTTGGGAGCTTTGGTATAATCCCCATGGTCCTTACGGAGTCCCAGCATCCACTAAGACGTCAGAGAAAATAAGATTTTACTTACCGATAAATCTATTTCTCGTAGTCCGTAGTGGATGCTGGGCGCCCATCCCAAGTGCGGATTGTCTGCAATACTTGTACATAGTTATTGTTACAAAAATCGGGTTATTCTTGTTGTGAGCCGTCTTTTCAGAGGCTCCTTCGTTGTTATCATACTGTTAACTGGGTTCAGATCACAGGTTGTACGGTGTGATTGGTGTGGCTGGTATGAGTCTTACCCGGGATTCAATATCCTTCCTTATTATGCACGCTCGTCCGGGCACAGTATCCTAACTGAGGCTTGGAGGAGGGTCATAGGGGGAGGAGCCAGTGCACACCACCTGATCCTAAAGCTTTTATTATTGTGCCCTGTCTCCTGCGGAGCCGCTATATCCCCATGGTCCTTACGGAGTCCCAGCATCCACTACGGACTACGAGAAATAGATTTATCGGTAAGTAAAATCTTATTTTAATCACCGTGATATTTATCACTCTCCAAGGCTTTATAAATCTGGGCCATAGCCTGTAAGATGGCAGTTAAGAGCTGTTTGGTCGGTACTTTATCTCTCTCCAAGCTTTGATACATTTGTTGTTCTCCATCTGCCCAATTCAGTCCCCCTATCTCTACACCTGAACAGCCCTTACAACTGGCAGAATCATAGGTGGACTCCTGTAAAGTAGTAGCCAGACATTATAATCACAGCATACTGGTGACTCTCCGCTTCTCCTGCTTCCTGAAATGAAGATCTTCCTTGTTACATCAGCTGATCAACTTATAACGGATTGTCAGGAGGCTGCGAGATGCCAATTCATCCGTGATATGCTCAGAGAGTCCCAGTCAGAAGGTGGCAACCAAAGCCCCAATATTCCAACCCAATTCCAAGGCTAGAGTTGTATGGCCTCTCCATCTATTGTGAAGTTCCCTTGCTAATTAAGATGCCTAGCTACACCTTGCAGATACTGGCCAGATTTATTTTGACAATGCTTTACACTGTGTCTCTCAGCCTGCCCCCCTTCACTTTGTGCCTCTCAGCCTGCACCCCTCTTCACTCTGTGCCTTTCAACCTACCCCCTTTCTCTCTGTGTCTCTCAGGTGGGACCCGCCGGTAAATCGTGATCCGGTTGCGGTCCCAGGAGACGGACCGCGCAGCTGGCGTGGACACTATACTGCACAGGGACCCCACTATATCCACCAGGGCAGGGAGCAGTGCCGTAACTAGGCATACGTGCAAAAAATATATAGGGGCGTGGCTTCATGGGGAAGGGGCGTGGCCACAATATAATAGCAATTCATACTACGGTGCACAGTAGTCTACATTATTCAAATTACGCTGCACAGTAGCGCCACTACACCAGGTAGAGCCCCTTTTATACATTACAGCAGACAGCGTCCCCCTTTTTACACATTACAGCAGACAGTCTCCCTTTTAACACATTGCGGCAGCCAGTCCCCCTTTTTACACATTGCGGCAGACAGCGTCCCCTTTTTTACACATTACAGCAGACAGCGTCCCCTTTTTTAACATTACGGCAGACAGCGTCCCCTTTTTACACATTACAGCAGACAGCGTCCCCGTTTTTACACATTACGGCAGACGGTGTCCCCTTTATACACATTGCAGCAGCCAGTCCCCCTTTTTACACATTGCGACAGCCAGTCCCCATTTTTACACATTGCGGCAGCCAGTCCCCCTTTTTACACATTGCGGCAGCCAGGCCCCCTTTTTACACATTGCGGCAGCCAGTCCCCCTTTTTACACATTGCGGCAGCCAGGCCCCCTTTTTACACATTGCGGCAGCCAGTCCCCCTTTTTACACATTGCGGCAGCCAGTCCCCCTTTTTACACATTGCGGCAGCCAGTCCCCCTTTTTACACATTGCGGCAGCCAGTCCCCCTTTTTACACATTGCGGCAGCCAGGCCCCCTTTTTACACATTGCGGCAGCCAGGCCCCCTTTTTACACATTGCGGCAGCCAGGCCCCCTTTTTACACATTGCGGCAGCCAGTCCCCCTTTTTACACATTGCGGCAGCCAGGCCCCCTTTTTACACATTGCGGCAGCCAGTCCCCCTTTTTACACATTGCGGCAACCAGGCCCCCTTTTTACACATTGCGGCAGCCAGGCCCCCTTTTTACACATTATGGCAGACGGTGTCCCCCTGAGAGAGAGAGAGAGAGAGAGAGAGATACCATCTCCCCGCTGACAGACTCCTCGTGCAGCTTCCTCGGTGCAGGCAGGTGAGAAGGAGGAGGAGGGAGGGGGACTGGAGCCGCAGCAGCGCTATTTCATTGGTAGTAAGAGCCGCTGCAGCATCCCCTCTTCTTCCGTATTGGCTGCCAGGCGCTGCTGTGGATGCTGGGATGGAGGAACCACATCCCAGCATCCACAGCAGCGCCGGGCAGCCAATACGGACGGAGAGTGGGCTGCTGCAGCGGCGCTTACTACCAATGAAATAGCGCTGCTGCGGCTCCAGTCCCCCTCCCTCCTCCTCCTTCTCACCTGCCCGGCGCTGTAGCTCTCCTCCACAGCGCGGCGACGGCGCAGACTTCAGAGGCATGTAATGAGTCAATTTGACTCATTACATGCCGCTGGCCGTGCGCCCTCAGGGCAACTGCGCTGTGTGCCAGGCCCACTTGGCACACACGTAGTTACGGCCCTGGCAGGGAGCACAGGTCAGATTTACTAAAATCCGTTTACAATAGGCTTCATAGTACCCGGTGGTGAAGTCCAACAGAGGGGATAAGGCTCCGACCTATAGCCCCTCCCCCAGCTGCGGGCGCCATCTACTGCTGGTGTTCCCGCCCTGGAGCTGAATCTCTCTCTCTCCCTCACTTCCTGACAGAGATTTTGGCGCCATCTTCACTACTAGCTGGGCTGATCTCTGGGACAGCTGGGATAAGTCTCCTCTGTAAAGCCGCCTGTCTCATCAGCGCTGTGCTTTTACAGACACTTTAGTATTCTACATGTCATTTTAGACAGTGTTAGTAAAGAACAAGTGTACTGCTATCTGAATATTTAGGACAAGTATTCTGTGATATACATTCAGTATCTACTGTGCATTGTTATATCTATACTCATACATAGTTATATGTAGTTTACTAGTCCAGTGCAGTTTTATTATTGTTTATATGTAATAACTTCTGCATTGCACCTGTGACTGAGTGTGCCTGTAGCTGTTGTGTGGTATTCCATTCTCCTATATCACATATTGATATCACTATATTCTGTACCCTGAGGGGCTAGGTGCATCAGGGTTCCATATATATATATACTCTGTCTACCCAGTTACAACAATTAAATCAGACCTTGGTTAGACAAAAGTCTACCCCCCGCCCCTCTGGGGCCAAGGGGTCATCTAAAAGGGCCATTTCTTCCTCAGAATCCACTAATATTTTGGATAATTTTTCTGTTGACGATGGGGAATATACTGATCCGTCAGACACTGATACAGTTGCTTCTGATGAGGAATCTACAACCTAGGTTGATGTTCCTGACCTGGTGGAGGCTATTAAGTTAATTCTTCAAATAGATGATGACATTGAGCCTACTACTGTGTCTAAGAAACCTGACAAGTTCAAACATCAGAAGGTTGCTAAAGTAGTCTTACCACATTCTGACCACTTAATTGACATACGTCAGGAATCCTGGTCGTCGCCAGGAAATAAATTTTCCCTGTCTAAAAAGATGCTAGCTCGTTATCCTATCGCTGCGGAGTTGAGTAGCAAGTGGGAAACTCCACCACCGGTCGACTCTCATGTCGCCCATCTTGTGATGTCAACTACTCTGCCTGTCACCACTGTCACCTCACTGAAGGAACCGACAGATAAACGTGTGGAGGGATGCTTGACATCTATTCACTTCCTCACTGGCGCTGTACATAGACCCACTATGGCAGCCTCCTGGGCTGCGAAAGGTATTGAAGCATGGGTTCAGGCAATTGAGGATGAGCTGCCTCAGGATTTTTCTGACACTGCCAGACAATATCTGTCTTATATTACCACAGCCTCCCATTATATTCAGGAGGCGGCCTCTGATGCAGATGTAATGGCGGCCAAGGCATCTACTACGTCCATCCTAGCTTGTCAAATTATGTGGTTGAGGTCCTGGAAGGTGGACCTGGACTCGAAAAAGACCTTGGAAGGGCTCCCTTTTAATGGAGACATCCTATTTGGGGAGGATCTGAACAAGATCGTAACGGAGTTGGCTACTGCTAAGACTGCGTGTCTCCGAAATACTAATCCTTCTGTTCCGAAGGCTAAGAGTACCACCTTTCGTTCCTTTCGACCTCCAGGAAAAGCAAAGGGTCAGGTGTATCCGCGACAGGCTCGTGCTTCCAAAACCACCAGGCCTAAATCTAAACAATCCTGGGCCGCCAGTCAGCCTGCTTCCAAACAAGACAAGCCTGCTGCATGACGTGGCAGGCCTCCCCCTGGGGGACCCCAGGGGGGGAGGCCGACTTCTGCAGTTCGCCCACGCATGGTTAGAGACAACTTTGGATGCCTGGGTGCGGGAAGTTGTCTCTCATGGGTACGCGATCTCTTTCAAGAGACGTCCCCCTCGCCAGTTTTGCACAAATGTTATCCCTGCGGATCCGTTAAAAGCGCAAGCTTTCCACTTGGTTGTACAATCCCTCGTGGATACAGGAGTGGTAGTGCCGGTACCTCTGTCTCAGGATGCATTGCACCGCCTCCTCTATTCGACCCTGTTTCTAGTTCCAAAGCCGAATGGGTCCTTCCAGACTATACTCAAATTTGTGTGAATGTGCAAATTCCGTATATGGAAACTCTGCGCTCTATTGTACTGGCCATGGAACCTGAAGACTATATGGTATCCCTGGACATACAGGATGCTTACCTGCACATACCTATTGCCGTGTCACATCAGCAATATCTGCGGTTTGCTATTGGCAACCTACATTATCAATTCCAAGCACTGCCTTTTGGATTGGCCACGGCCCCTCGGATTTTCACCAAGGTCATGGCCATGATGATGGCTCTTCTCCGCCGTCAGGGAATCAGGATCCTGCCGTATCTGGACGACTTGCTGATCCTGCGAACTCCCAATAGGTTCTCCTCAGTCATCTGGAACTGGCAGTCCAATTTCTACAAGCCCACGGGTGGCTCATCAACTGGAAAAAGTCCTCGCTGGTCCCTGCTCGGAGCATGGTGCACCTGGGGGCACTACTGGACACACACAACTAACGCTTGTTTTTGTCTCCAGAGAAAGTCCTGAAACTTCAAAACAAGTTCAGATATTTCCTCTCTCGCCCAAGAGTGTTGATACACTCAGCAATGCAAGCACTAGGCCTCATGGTGTCGGCTTTTCGATATGGTAGAGTATGCTCAATTTCATTCCCGCCCTCTGCAGAGGTTAGTCCTTTCCAAGTGGGACGGTCTGCCTCATTGGATCAGGTCTCAAATTATTTCCTTGACTCTGGAGGTTCGTCTGTCACTGAGCTGGTGGCTACAGGACCAACAGTTGAGCAGGGGCCATCCCTTCTGGATCTCCAACTGGGTCCTCCTGACAACAGATGCCAGTCTGCGGGGTTGGGGCGCGGTGTTGGAGCAACACTCTCTCCAGGTTCGGTGGACCAGGGAGGAGTCTCTCCTCCTGATAAACATTCTGGAATTGCGGGCAGTGTTCAGTGCGTTGACACTGGCCCTGTCTCTAGTACAGAAGAGACCTGTTCAAGTACAAACCAACAACGCCACCACAGGGGCGTACATAAATCATCAAGGCGGCACTCGAAGCCGCATGGCAATGTTGGAAGTATCAAAGATCCTACGTTGGGCGGAACGCCATCTCCCAGCAATATCGTCAGTGTTCATTCCAGGAGTCCTCAACTGGGAAGCGGATTTCCTCAGTCGTCAGGACGTTCACGCGCCGGAGAGTGAAGTCTTCATCCGGAAGTCTTTCAACTCCTGGTGGACAAGTGGGACCTACCAGATGTAGACCTGCGTCTCGACACAATCACAAGGTTCCGGTCTTTGGATCAAAGACAAGGGATCCTCAAGCAGCGTTCGTGGACACACTGGCAATTCCATGGAGCTTTCGGCTGCCATACGTGTTCCCTCCAGTTTCACTCCTGCCCAGGGTACTACGGAAGTTCAAGCAAAAAAGAGGAATACTACTTCAAGTTGCTCCAGTGTGGCCCAGATGGCATTGGTTCTGAGACCTACAGGGTCTCTCGATAGATTGTCCTCTTCTACATCCTCAATGCCCAGACCTCCTCGTTCAGGGCCCTTGTGTCTACCCGGACCTGGCCAGACTGGCTTTGACGTCGTGGCTCTTGAAGCTTCACTCCTGAGGGCCAAGGGATTCTCTGAGGCGGTTATTCAAACTATGTTGAAAGCCCGTAAACCGGCCTCTGCATGGATTTATCATAGGGTCTGGAATTCTTACTTCACCTGGTGTGCTGATAAGATTTATGATGCATATACTTTTAAAATTTCCAGACTTTTGGCTTTTCTGCAACAGGGCCTGGACTTAGGCCTTCGTCTGGCCTCCCTCAAGGTTCATATTTCTGCCTTGTTGGTGTGGTTTCAGAGGAAAATTGCATCTCTCCCTGACGTTCATACTTTCACTCAGGGTGTTTTACTGATTCAGCCTCCCTATGTCCCTTTAGTGGCTCCATGGGATCTATCTGTTGTTTTGAATGACCTACAATAGTCTCCATTTGAACCTCTTGAGTCTGTGGACCTTAAATATCTTACGCTTAAGGTCGTGTTTCTGCTGGCTATTGCCTCTGCTAGGAGGGTGTATGACTTAGGCGCTTTGTCCTGTCGTTCACCCTTTCTGATTTTTCACCATGACCGGGCAGTTCTTCGAACTCGCCCTGGTTATCTACCTAAGGTGGTATTATCTTTTCATCTTAACCAAGAGCAGCCTTTATCTCTTCTGGTTTGTTCTCCAGAGAGCGGTCTTTGGATGTGGTACGGGCTCTCCGTATTTATGTAGAGAGGACTGCCTCCCTCAGGAGGTCAGATACCCTTTTTGTACTTTTTGTTTTTCACACACGTGGCTGGCCTGCAAATAAGCAGACCTTGGCCAGATGGATTAGAATGGTGATTGCACAAGCCTATGCGCAGGCTGGTCTCCCAGCTCCTGCTGCTATCAAAGCCCATTCTACTCGGTCTGTTGGACCTTCTTGGCGCGTCCGCTGAACACTTGTGCAAGGCGGCTACGTGGTCCTCAGTGAACACGTTCATCAGTTTCTATGCCCTTTGATACTTCCGCCTCCTAGGATGCTTCCTTTGGACGCCGGGTTCTTGTACCCACTGCAGTGCGTCCCCTCCCATGAGGAACTGCTTTAGGACATCCCCAATGTTATTCCCTGTGGAATATTAGTGTGCCCCGCTGCAGAAAAGAAGATTTATGGTAGACTTACCATAGTTAAATCTCTTTCTGCGAGGTATACTGGATTCCACAGGGTGCCCACCCTGACGCACTTAGCTTTTTTGGGTATGTATGGCATTAGCTGCTAGTCCCTTCTCCTGTCGTGAGAATGTGGTTCTATGTGACTAACATCTACCGTCTCTTTGCCTGCTACTGCATTGGACTGGTTAATGAAACTGAGCTCCAGTGCCTGGAGGCGGGGTTATAGAGGAGGCGGTGCAATGCATCCTGGGAACAGTCAAAGCTTTAGCCTGTTGGTGCCTCGGCTCAAGATCCAACTCTACGCCCCGATGTTATTCCCTGTGGAATCCAGTGTACCTCGCAGAAAGAGATTTAACTGTGGTAAGTCTACCATAATTCTCCTTTTTGAATGTTTTTACCGGTCGATATGAGAGAGCTAGCGTTCTTTTCATTTATTTTGTACTTTGGAAATTTGAAGAGGCCGGAACGCCCATAGAGAGCAGCTTTGTGTCCACATTTGATATATATTTATTAATTACTAGAATTCTGTGCGCCTAAGCATATATACATTTACATTATAGTGATACTGCCCACGCAACTCAGTCTCTCTTCAGATCATTTGTGCTGACTTTACTCTGCCTCCCCAGATTAACGTTAATTTCCTGTTCTTCAGACACACAAATGCGGGTTTACCGGCTGTTTAAAGCGGCCATTCATACTCTGCTGTGTTATGTCAGCGGCTCACTGAGCTTCGTGTTAGGTGGAGAAGTTGTCCAAATCAACCAACTAGCTTCCAGCTATCATTTACATGCGTACATGCTTTAAAACTATAACGACAAGCTAATTGGCTGCTGTGGGCAACACCTCTACCTGACCTTTTAAGAAGGTTTGTTAATTTCTAAATTAGGGGGAGGTGTATCAAACCTTCTAATGAGGGCAGGTGGATTAAGTTGCCCATAGTAACCAATCACCTTCTACCTATCATTTTATAGGCTGTACTAGATAAATGATAACTAGAAGCTATGGGCAACTTTACTTGTCTTATTTAGATATCTCCTTTCATGATCTGGATCAGGATCACTGTGTTTATGCCACTGCATTTGGACTGAGGGCCTAATTCAGACCTGATCGCAGCAGCAAAATTGTTCTCTAATGGGCAAAACCATGGGGGTAATTCTGAGTTGATCGCAGCAGGATCTTTGTTAGCAGTTGGGCAAAACCATGTGCACTGCAGGGGGGGCACATGTAACATGTGCAGAGAGAGTTAGATTTGGGTGTGGTGTGTTCAATCTGCAATCAAAATTGCAGTGTAAAAATAAAGCAGCCAGTATTTACCCTGCATAGAAACAATATAACCCACCCAAATCTAACTCTCTCTGCACATGTTATATCTGCCCCCCCTGCAGTGCACATGGTTTTGCCCAACTGCTGAAAAATTTCCTGCTGCGATCAACTTGGAATTACCCCCCATGTGCACTGCAGGTGGGGCAAATATAACATGTGCAGAGAGCTTTAGGTGGGTTATATTGTTTCTGTGCAGGGTAAATACTGGCTGCTTTATTTTTACACTGCAATTGGCAGTGCACATGGTTTTGCCCATTAGAGAACAATTTTTCTGTTGCGATCAGGTCTGAATTAGGCCCTATGACGGGAATACAATTGTGGGCGAAGGAGGCAAATTGTCATTGCCGCAGCACTTAAACGCTGGGAATGTCAGCCTGATTTGCACCCTTGCACCCCTTTCACTCAAAAGTGTTTGCTACCCTATGGGGTAGTAAATACTTTTGAGCAAGATCCCGCTGACTTCAGCCAGCCAAATCAATTCACCTACAATTAAATTCCCCCTATATATCAGTCAGGCTGTAGGGCCCTATCAAACTCTCATACTATATAGAACACGCGTGTGCTTTAGGCATCACTGTTCTATATGAAGATTCCATTTCTAATATGTTTATTTTGATCCATATCAGCTTTGGAGCAGGTGATCCTTAATGATGTGGTCTGCACACCAGAAGGATGGGTAGAAATTGCTGAGGAATGCTCCAATAACAACTACAGGACCATGTCTGAGAAGATCATGTCTATCGTCATATCACAAGATGGAGTTGTGGAGATTTCATCCAAGGATGAGGATGCAAAAATCATGGATCACGTGTTTATGTAATTCCTGGTACAGAACAGCAGAGGGAGCACTAGCACCAATTTGCAAATAAAATACTGTAGATTAAAACGTTGGAAGCAATTTGTCATTATTTTTTTCAACATTAAAATATCTTTAGTATGTGCATGTACCTATAGGTCTTTCTTAAAAGTATTTGCCTTTTTTATTGCAAATGTTAAAATGTAAAGTCTGTGTTTAAGGTAAGGTGACTATGCAGGTAAAATAAATAGTGATTTGGTGTGCCCATTTAGAGGATAACAATAATATTTATAAACACTGATGCTGTGACCCATAGCAACCTATCAGGATCTGACATTTTTCTGATTCGATTTAGAAAATGAAAGCAAACATTGAATTGGCTATTATAATGGTGCCCATACACTTGTGCGATTGCATTCGACGCGATATCAGGCCAGATTTGCCTTGAAGCTCACCTTGAGATAAATCTCATCAAAAGTGCATTTTTTTGTGCATTTGATGTGCATACAATCCTGCGATTTATCGCATGCCCCTTACGACCGGAAATCGGGTGACATCGTATGATCGAATGCGAGAGCATCGCATGCTGACCAAAGCACACCAGATTTATCCGCTATCTGGGGGATATATAAACAGGCAGCCATTTTAACTCTGTGCACTTCTGACTAGAGAAGTTTGGTTTATACCCGCTGTTTCTATACTGCTGTGTGTGTACAGATGGATTCTACTTTCTATCAGGCTCTCATGAGCTACTCTTTGCTGAAGATGAGGGGACACAGGGAGAGGGCCCAGCAAAGGCGGAGGGAGAGATCTTGCTGGACCAAGGAGTGGCTGCTTAAGCGACCTACTTGTTCCTACATGCCTCTCCTGGATAAGATCAGGGAGAACAAACCGGATGACTACCGCAACTTCCTGCGCATGAATGATGACACCTTCCAGGAGTTGCTGCGTCTGGTGACCTCCCTCATACAGAAGCGGGATACCAAATGGCGGGTTCCTATCACTGCTGAGGAGGGGCTCGTGGCTACCCTGCGGTTCCTTGCTACTGGACAGTCGTTTGAGGACCTGAAGTATGGGATCCGTATCTCTGCGCAGGCTTTGGGACACATCATACCTGAAACCTGCAAGGCTATTATCAAAGTGCTTCAGTATAAGTACTGCAAGGTAAGAAAATTACACCATACATTGCTTGTCGTGTAACAAAAGGTTTTATTTTGCAAACTGAATTTGGCAGAAAAAATGTGCTTTTTATTTCAAGACATAATTTTATTAAATATGTGGCCAACGTGGCTAAACTTTAGCAAATAGTATACATTTTCATACTGCAGCACATCTGCATCATTACATTAATGAAATGGGGGAAAAAAGAAGCTATATATAGCAACAAATGTGGTGCATTCTGAAACTACGGAGTTGACTGGCACCGTAGCCAGGGGCACAATGCACACATGCAACTTGGGGTAGGAAGATGGGTCCCCGGTACCATCAACCAGCACCAAGTTGCCGTAGTATCAGAATGCACCACATCTGTTGCTATATTTAGCAAGGGCAGCATTACATTTGTGAAACATAAACAAAAATGCCAAATATACAGTATATCAAAATATAACTATTTTTGTAAATATGCAGCCAACATGGCTGAACTTTTTCAAACAGTATCTTTATAGTTGCATCTGGTGCAGTATGAGATATGGTGGTAGTGGCACACAGTGCCGTAACTAGGCATTTTAGCGCTGTGTGCAAGAAACGACAGTGGCGCCCTCCCCCCCCATGTAAGATAGGGGCAGTGCGCGCCGTAGGCGCGTGAAAAATTTATAGTGGTGTGGCTTCACGGGGAAGGGGCGTGGTCACAAAATAATAGCAATTCATAGTACGGTGCACAGAAGTCTACATTATTCAAATTACGCTGCACAGTAGCGCCACTACACCAGGTAGAGCCCCTTTTATACATTACAGCAGACAGCGTCCCCCTTTTTACACATTACAGCAGACAGTTTCCCTTTTAACACATTGCGGCAGCCAGGCCCCCTTTTTACACATTGCGCAGCCAGTCCCCCTTTTTACACATTGCGGCAGCCAGTCCCCCTTTTTACACATTGCGGCAGCCAGTCCCCCTTTTTACACATTGCGGCAGCCAGTCCCACTTTTTACATATTGCGGCAGCCAGTCCGCCTTTTTACACATTGCGGCAGCCAGTCCCACTTTTTACACATTGCGGCAGCCAGGCCCCCTTTTTACACATTGCGGCAGCCAGTCCCCCTTTTTACACATTGCGGCAGCCAGTCCCACTTTTTACACATTGCGGCAGCCAGGCCCCCTGTTTACACATTGCGGCAGCCAGTCCCCCTTTTTACACATTGCGGCAGCCAGGCCCCTTTTTTACACATTGCGGCAGCCAGTCCCCCTTTTTACACATTGCGGCAGCCAGTCCCCCTTTTTACACATTGCGGCAGCCAGGCCCCCTTTTTACACATTGCGGCAGCCAGGCCCCCTTTTTACACATTGCGGCAGCCAGTCCCCCTTTTTACACATTGCGGCAGCCAGTCCCCCTTTTTACACATTGCGGCAGCCAGTCCCCCTTTTTACACATTGCGGCAGACGGTGTCCCCCTGAGAGAGAGAGAAAGAGAAAGAGAGATATACTTACCATCTCCCCGCTGGCAGTCAGGCTCCTCGTGCAGCTCCCTCGGTGCAGGCAGGTGAGAAGGAGGGGGAGCAGGGAGCCGCAGCAGCGATATGTCATTGGTAGTAAGCGCCGCTGCAGCATCCCCCTCTCCATCCATATTGGCTGCCCGGCGCTGCTGTGGATGCTGGGATGGAGGAACTGCATCCACAGCAGCGCCGGGCAGCCAATACGGAAGGAGAGGGGGATGCTGCAGCGGCGCTTACTACCAATGAAATAGCGCTGCTGCGGCTACCTGCTCCCCCTCCATCCTTCTCCGCTGCCCGGCGCTGCAGACTTCTCCCTCCACACAGCGCGGCGTACACAGCAGAGGCGGCATGTAATGAGTAAATTTGACTCATTACATGCCGCTGGCCGTGCGCCCTCAGGGCAACTGCGCTGTGTGCCAAGCCCACTTGGCACACACGTAGTTACGGCCCTGGTGGCACATGATTTCAGACTATACCGTGAGGAAGAGTGCCTGTTGGTGACTGAACAGACAGAAGAGAGAGACCGCCTATAACCGCCTGGTGGAGTAGTCAAAGCCCACCTTCTTAGCGGACACTGTGGCCTGGGTCTGGAAAAATTTAAGTTCCCCGGCACCAACAGCAGCCTGTTTGTATTGTGCGCCTGAAAGCGGTGCTACTCTTAACCATGGTTTTCATGATGCAGCACACGTGAATCATTACATTTATGAAATGAAAATAAATTGCCATATTTTACAGCAGACATGGTGCATTCTGATACTACGGCGTTGAGTGGCACCGCAGCCAGGGGCACAATGCACACATTTAGCTTGGGGTAGGTAGATGGGTCCCCGGTTCCATTAACCTGCACCAAGTTGCATGTGTGCATTGTGCCCCTGGTAGCGGTGCTACTCAACGCCGTAGTATCAGAATGCACCACGTCTGCTGCAATATATAAGTGCATGAATACACTTGTGAACCAAAAAAATAATTGTATATATATAAACATAAGTATTTTAGTAATATGCGGCCAACATGGCTGAACTTTTTCAAACACTAGAACTTTATATTAATGTTTCTTCTAATCTTAATTTTGCATATAAATCTGGTGCAGTATGATATACAGTGTTTTTTGAGTGGCAGCGCTTTCAGGGGCACAATGCACACATGCAGGTAGGCCCAGCTTCAGGCTCCCCAGCAACCTGACCCAAGCTGCATGTGTGCATTGTCCACCTGAAAGCAGCGCCACTAAAACGCTGTATATCATAGTGCACCAAATCTATTGCAATATATACCAGGGCAGCAGGAATTTTATATATACCAACAGATGTGGTGCATTCTGATACTACAGTGTTGAGTGTCACCGGTGCCAGGGGCGCAATGCATACATGCAGCTAGGGGAAGGAAGATGGGTCCCCGGTACCATCAACCTGTCCCTTGCAGCATGTGTGCATTGTCCGCCTGAAAGCGTTCACACTCACCGTAGTATCAGAATGCACCACATCTGTTGGTATGTATAACAAGGGCAGCAGTAAATGAGAATCACCCTACATTTGAAAGAGACTTGTCTTCTCCACCTCATCTTGTTCCCCCTGTGACATCAAGGAGGTCAAAATTGCGAGGAGGGAACGGTGGATAAGTGGCTGGCTTGGGAAGGTAGCTGGGTTGAGGAGGAGATTGGATAGTGGGGGAAAGGTGGGTGGATGGGGGTGGGGGTTGACGATAACGGGAAGGGTGGCTGGTTTGAGGAGGAGGGGTTTGAGGAGGATGGAAAGTCGAGGAAGGGTAGGTGGATGGGGTCTGCGGTTGCGGATAACCGGAATGGTAGCTGGGATGCGGAGGAGGATGGGTTCTGAAGGAAGAGTAGGTGGGTGGTAAACTGAAGGTCAATGGGAGATGAGCAGGTGCTTGAGGTTCTGGCCCATGAACGTTCCACTTTGGTGTCAGTTGTCCTGTGAGTGTTTTGTACAAAACCTGTGACACCAGGCGCTGGCACTCTACTTGCTGCTGCTCGGAAACTTAACGCATGGTTTTGCTAACATATGACGTCATAAGTCATCAAATTCATCAGTTTCCGGAGCAGCTGTGAACGGGCTTCCAATAGTAGCGGGTCTACCGCAAATTTTGTTTTACGTGGCTTCCTCCTGGAACCCTGTAGCTTTGAAGATTTCGGTTCCTCTGGTGATGTGTTGTTGAGGTCAGGGGTACGGCTGAGGTCTTCAGGTGTCTGTAGGGTAAAAAAAAAACATATTTAGTAAATATTCAAACTTTTTTTTTCTTTTACAGTTCCCTACAAGCATTGAAGAATGTCAAGCTATTGCAGAGGACTTTCACAGGCGCTGGAATTTCCCAAACTGTGGTGATGCGATAGATGGGAAACGTGCGCATCACCAAACCCACCAACAGCGGGACGGACTACTTCAATTATAAAGGCTACTTTAGCATTGTTCTCATGGCGGTGGTCAATTCAAACTATGAATTTATTTTCCTGGATGTTGGGAAAAATGGTCGTTGGTCAGATGGTGGATCCTTGAAAAATATGCGCTTCTATGATAGGCTCACCACCAACTCCATTCATCTGCCGCCTGTTGAGCAAATAAAGAATGGCCTGGGATTTGTGTTCGTGGCAGATGAGGCCTTCGCACTGTACGAACACATAATGAAGCCCTACCTGCAAAGAGTCCTGAACCACGATAGGTGCATTTTCAACTACCGCCTTTCTAGGGCCGTCGGGTTGTTGAGAATGCATTTGGCATTCTCAGCAACCGGTTCAGGATCTTCCACCGACCCATCAACATGAGGCTGGACAAAACTGACTGTGTAGTAACAGCATGCTGTATACTGCACAACATGCTCCGACTCAAGGCCACAAAGCAAATGCCTTTGTTCCCAGCAGGACCGGAAGACCCCAACCAGCCAGTGGTGAAAGTGCCGGTTTCCCTGGTGGGACCACCTGCAGTAACCTTACGAGGCACTGCAAGGGCAAAAGAGGTCTGGGAAAAATACAATGCCTTTTTCAATGGGGATGGAGCTGTGGCATGACAGGAGGAATATATTAGGTAAAAACAATTTAAAAGCAACTTACCCCTTCGGCCTCCTCCACATCAGGACTTCCCTCCTCGGACTCTGCCATCACCACTAGGGACTCCTTAGCTGACCATTTCTCCAGGAGGAAGTTTAGTTCTTTGTAGTACCACAGCTGCAGCACACACACCTTGTCTGCACCGGCCCCTGACCTCTAGGACTCCTCCACTTTGCTGTTCTCTTTTACAAAGACTGTCCCTATATTGGCAATTGGGCTTGCAGTGATGCAGCATTTTGGGCAAGGGGCCACTATAATCAAGGGTAGAGCAGCATGGTGGACAGTGGTGGTAAAACATCATAATAATCATTGGTGGCCAGTGGTATAGCCTGCCTATCTTGTGTGCTGTTTGGGAGCTCAGCAGCGTGCTTCCAGCTTCCTCTCTAGTCATGTGCGCAGTGAGGGGAAGAGGAGTGGCCAGGAAGTCGGCTCCTATCTTCACAGATCACACATCGCAATGTGATCAATCGAAAGTGGTAAAAAAAACATGCGATCGCACCGCAATTCGATAAATATTAAGTGCAGCACATAATATCTTTAGATATAGACCGGCGTGCCCGCGCATCGCGTCGCATAGTACCTAAAATGTGCATACAATCCTTCGATTTATCTCACAGATGCGGTCGAAATCGAAGGATTCTACCTGAAATCCTACAAGTGTATGGGCTACATTAGTAATAGCACCTTATTCCAGTGCACCAGTTTCAGAAATGCTATGTTATGTGCTATGCCACAGCTATAGATTTGGTACCTGAGACAGTTCCGGAGCCCTGATCATCAGTTTAGCCAGTCTGTTATGTCAGTAGACCATTGCTTATTTTATTATATAGACAGCTACAAAGTTTTTAAATATTAATAATGGGGATAGTTGTAGAGTCCTGGGAATTAGCGCAGGGGGATGGGTGTAATATTAACAATGTAATGTATGATTGTCCCGCCTAGGATTTTATTTTTTTATGTGACTGTCATGCTTTGATCCTAGAACATTTTCTAAATGAGTGATGTAATCATACTTACCGACATTCTGGCTGCTCTCTGCGGGAGAGAGCAGCCAGGTCGGCTCAGCGGGCGGGCAGGGGAGGCTGTGATGTAAAGGAGGGGGTGGCCGGAGGCGGGGCGGAGGCGGAGCAAGTGTGGGATGGGGCGGAGCAAGGGTGGGGTCACAGTGACACTTCCTTTAAGCCACGCCCCCGCTCTGTAATGCCGCGATCACCGGCATTACACTGCAGGGGGCGTGGCTATGATGACGCGATTCAGCAAGAATCACGTCATCGACTGCCCGAACCGCCCACTTTACACACTAAGTGGGCGGACGGGCAGGGGGGACCCCGCAAATCGGGAGACTTGCCTGCTCTTCCGGGGGGCCGGGAGGGTCACACGATTTTCGGGAGCCTCCCGGCCATTCCGGGAGAGTAGGCAAGTATGGATGTAATACATATAGCAGCAGAGGTTCCTCAGCTACATACTGCTAGACGGATTGGACTCCTAGAATCTAATACAGGACATAATGATAATAATAAGCTCCAAAAGTACCCAAGATAAGAAAAGAAACAGTGTAAATAAAAACACATCAGAGTTAATACAGAATAAATAATCTGAATAGGTCATCGCAAATCCCATGACCGAGCTGGTAGCTCAAATTGCAGCTGTATTGCTTGATGAATTGTAAGCTAAAGAGCTATGGTGTGCAGTAAGCCACACCAACAATGCTACATAATACCATACTTGCCGATATTTAAAATCTCCTCTCTGGGAGATGCCCGGAGAGCAGAAGCAGGTGGGCAGTGATGAGGTAGGGGCCGAGCTGATTGCATCAGTAGGCCCCACCCACCGGGAAAAGTCTGTGATTGGGCAAAATTTGCGTAGGGGTGTGGCTAAAATTATGCGATTAGCATATAATAGCGTCATTAGGCTCCGCCCCTCCGCCGGGTCCGTGATTTTGCAGTGCTATTCTCCCTATTCTGTCCACTTGTCAAAGTCAGAAAAATATCACGCTGCACATTGCCATATATGCACCTCATGCGTGTGCCCGCTGCACGTGCATGAGCCCTCCCGTGCGTGCGTATACTCGCGGTCGCGTGCACTCGCAGGCGCACAGTATGCGCATTTACGGTAGAGTTTGTGTGCGTCTAGCGGGCGACTCGATCGTTACATATTTTAGTCATATAATGTATTTTGTAGATTATGGTCCCTTTGATAGAATCTGAAAGTTTAGTTAATGTAGCATGTTCGGGGACAAAGAGATTCCTCTTTGTTTGATACGAAGGGTCAGACAGGGGTTACACAGTGGTGTTTAGTATCCATCGTAAGAGAATATAATTAGCAATATTCCGGTGTTGGTTTGAAGCGGATTACTCGCTCGTGCGTATAGTTATGGACATAAGAAGTTTATGGACATTTACTATATTTGCACTTTATTACCCATGCGGCGGGAAACCCAGTTTCCCTCCCACCTGAGCAGTTTGGAATAGTCACAGCCAACCTGTATGAACCAACCTATGACCTTTTGTTATAATGCGGAGACGGATTCCTGTGTCCAATGAACAATAAGAATGTAGGGACCATTGTACTGTATTGTGTGTAGTGTATAAAAAGACAAGCCGATCTGGGCCAGCTCTCTCTACTCTTCACAACGGTTCTCATCACTGATAATTGGGAGCTGGATATCCAGAAAGGCACTTGCGATTGTTCCCCTTGTGCGTAAGTTCTCTGCAACCATATTTATCTCCTATTTTGTTGTAAGCCATTCTCTCTCTCCTTCCCCCTTAAATGTAATTGTGTCTTTGTTGTATTTTAACGTGTGGTAACTCGGTTAGGTATTTTATGTTAGTTTGGTAGTGTATAACTTGTATTGTGTATTCTTTTGCGATTGAACGTTCATTCTCTCCCTTAAAAGGTGTTAGACCCTTAGACCGGTATTTGAGTGTTTATTGTATTGCTAAACGGTTCTCAGAGCGTAAGAATCGCTCATACAGCTTTTTAACTAACAAGGTTACACTGTGTTGCATTTACACCTTATCACTGCACAAAGGTTTACAATATAAGTACATTGTTTATGATATTGTTACAAAGGTTTAACTCTGTAAGCGTCAGCGCCGCTCGTGATCTCCTCGTGGTCTCGAGCGTCCGCTACGCTGATAGCGTATCATTACGTTAGTCGGCAGCCTATAGCGTGCTTGCCTTTACGTTTTAAGCCGTGAGCGAACGTGCCGCTCGTGCGTCTCGTCCACGGCTAAGCGTTTGTTACGCTACGTGCGTACCCTTACGGTATTCCATACGCCAATAGCGTACTGAGTCTCTTAACCTTTTAGCGTGTTTAATATAGGATATATATTAGGTTTTGTCAATTGGGGACTCGCCCGCTCTTCACATATCTGCACTAGGTAATTTCAGCAGACATTATCGGTCAGCAAAGGGCGGGAGGTAATATTCCTCGTAGTGCTGACCAGATAAGCGTCTGCTTCGCTTAGTAAGGAGTGCTGAAGGAATCCGGAACCGGAAGGTAGGAACAGTACGTTATTGTCTTTTAAAACCTGTTTAGTTTCTGTTTTGCGTACGTACGCATAAGCACACACACCTGTATTTCTTGCTTAGTAGTATTTGTCCATATCTCATTCTCCTGGTTGCCATTTCATAATTGATAACGTGCTGAGAAAGATTTGTTGCTATTGGTAGTTAAAGAGTAAAAATAATACATTAAGGGGTAATTTGTAAAACACACACACAGCTTTGCCTAAAATACAAGGAGAGACCTGTGTGGTGCTCGGTAGATGATTACAGTTAAAGATCATCTACATTGATAAACGTGCTAATTGTATTTCTGTGAACATATCTGGCCAGCGCACACGTGTCTCTAACAAAAGGGTGAGACTAGCGTACGCGACGCAAGGGTCGACGCACGGAGCGTATATTACGCAACGGAGTGTCTGGGTACGCCCACTGAAACTCAAATCGCACAATAGCATTGTTTTAGTGGGGGCGGTATAGTATAGCCACGTGATAATAGCACAAATTGATTTCAGTTTCCAAAACTTAGTTTAAATACCTTACTTTACTGTAATGCCTCTGGGGAGAGCTATCAGATTACGGGAAATGATTTTTCTGATCAGAAAACTATAGAATGATAGTGGGTTGAAAACGGTATGAGTGTATTGAACTCCTCTTGGTGAAGTCTTGGTGAAATCTTGGTGAAGTAAATCTTGGTGAAGTAAGTCTTGGTGAATCACGGTCAAGGTGAATACGTGATGAGCACGGTCTAGGTGAAAACGTGCGACGGAGTGTGATAAAGTTTTCGTTGTATTACGCTCTGGCTGTTTTGGAGCACAGTAGGGAGACTCCAATGATCCTACAATTTATAGGCAACAAGTGTCTATAAGTGGTACGATTGGACCGCACGGTTGTATGTGTGACCAATAACGCAACGTGATATGAGGTCATATATTAAATTGCCCCCATGCGTGTTGTAGGGAGCACATGCAAGTGTGATTTGTGTAAAAATAAGGAATTTTCGCTGGTAGGGCCTGCAACGATTACGTGGGTCTGCTAAAAGGGGCGGATTCGTTGTACTCGGAGCAGAAGAAGCTGGTGGTAGAGCTTGGAAAACTTCCACCGTAGACTTCTGTGTTTGGTGCATTTTACGAAGTTTTTCTGTGTTAAAAAGGTCCACAATGGCAGCCAAGTGCACAACACAGGGACGTTTAGCAGTCAGGGTTCAGACTGAAGAGGCTTGCAGACCCCGAGGGTCTGCTCGGTTAGTAATGTGGGGGAGGTATGGTCCCCACACTGAGACCTTTTGTGACGAATGGACACGAATGACTGTGGGGGATAAAGCACCATTTCCTGGGATAGGTAGTTTTGACTCAGAGGTATTGCATAATTTAAGGCGAAGGATCTGTCTCATAAAGTCCGGGAAACAACGAGTTAGACATTATGATTGTTTACAGTTATTGCAACAGGAAAGTGAAATGCAAAGAAATTTAACTTACATATCTGACTCTCATCTTGGGAGGAGAGACATGGCAATGGAGAGGATTATGGCTGCAGAGAATGGCACGATGGTGTACGATAAAAATGCACTTAGTAACTGTATTAAGACTGAAAGTAACAATTGTAATAAATGTAACAAGAATAATCGTAATACTGTTAAATGTACAACTATTAACCCATGCAAGTTGCACCCCATGTTAAACTTCCCTCAGGATCACCAGCAAGAAAGTAGGCCCAGCACGATGTCGGCACCTTTTCCAGCAGCCATCACACAAGACATCCAGGTGGACGCGACCAATTCGGTAAAGGCAGTAATCAAACCCCCTAACGGAGGGTCAGGTGAGGTCGTGTCCACAGGTACGTATGGTGTTATACATCACGCACAAACAAATGTACCTCATATTGTAGAACCAACTCAGAATGATGTTATTGGACTTAATCCTGTCAGGGTAATTGCAGTACCAAATGGGAAAACTGACACTTCAGGAGTCACTCCTGTCAGGAACATCGCCATGCACTGCCCCTTTTCCCGAACAGAATTAAGAACAATTTTGTCTGAATTTCCTGACCCTAGGAAAGACTTAGTTGCATGTCAAAAGTATATTAGAGAGCTAGGAAATTCTGCAGAGCCAAATAACAAAGATTGGAGGACAGTTTTGAGGGCATGTTTACCCCCCGATGTCGACTCAGTGAAATTTATCGCTGACTGTAAACTAGATGAAGAAATACCACTAACAGACGAGTATAATCAGGATAATGTAAAGAGAATCAACTTACAGTTAGGAGTATATTTCCCTGCAGTGGTAAAGTGGAATAAAATCTTTACAATAAAACAAAAAGAAGGTGAATCCACACCAGAGTATTTTCACCGGGCTCTGCAGGATATGGCTAGGTACACTGGTATAGATGACATTAAAACTAATGTACACCACAGAGAAGTAGCTGTGTCCGTATTAATGGACGGCTTAAAAGACACACTAAGAATCAGGGTACAAACCTCTCTACCTCACTGGAGAGGTATCTCGGTGGCTGCATTAAGAGAGTCCGCTATCGAGCATGACCGTAATATCCAAAGAACCAGGGAAGCACAGGGAGAGCGGTTGATGGTGATGAGCATCCAAGCATTAGAGGAGGCATCAAATCGACCGAAACCCCAGGCCACTGGCACATGGAGGAAGCCAAGGGTTTGTTATCTTTGTAAAAGAGAAGGGCATTATGCCAGCAACTGTAACAGCCCACATAAAGTCAGACCCCCTAGACATGAATATGAGCAAAGTTATGACACACCAAATTATAATCAGGGATCACATAGGAAGAATTTTGGGCCACACCCATGATATGTAGTCAGGAAAGGTGATCATTAGGACTGATGATAAGCCTGAGGTAACGGTTAATAAATTGGGAGGTCATTCCCTAAAGACACAGGAATGACCGGGGTAAAATTTGTAAAGTATCTGTAAAATGTTTTTTTTCTCCCCATCTCTAACGGTCATCGGCAGGACTCAAACATTACATAGCTACTTGGTCTTTGCAGAAGTCTACCAAACCCCAGCATGACCTACCCGCATCAATGTATCCTGGCCAGATACAAAGGGTGGAGTTTGGAAATGCTGGTGGGAGGGACTGCGCAAAGATACCATTGGACATGCAGGTGTGACAGCCTGATGATGAACGGAAGAACTGACAATGTTTTTTTTTTCTATCTTGGAAAAATGTTTGAAAAATGTTTTTTTCTGTTGTTGTTTATTGTTGATTTATGTGACGCATATATATATGAACGGTTCTCTCTCCCTTGTTGTTTTTTTTCTCTCTCTCTTCTTTCTCATGTTCTCATAACGTTATAGATGGTATGTCACACATCAGTTGGATGAATGGTAATGCAAGATTTATTCTCCTTACAGAAAGAGCGCTGAGCTAGAAGAAATATTGTATCACCAGAATGTTTAGAAGACTGAGAGACAGCACCTTTGAGATGACAGCAGAACAAGAAGAACAACAAGACTAGAGAACTAATTATCGTAACAAGTTTCTCTCCCCCTCAAACTGTTTTCCTGTACCCCCATTACAAATTTCTCCTTTCTCCTCCTGTAAGATGGACTCGCCTCAAGAGACTGTGATCCGTGTTTTCATGTCGACCCTGATGTTGACCAGAGCAGTCTGTTTCGGTGAGAGTACCAGTGAGGTCGAGAAAGGATCCAGAAAGGTTCTGATGACAGAGATGGAGGCGTAGATTTCCAAGAACAACATAATCACCAAGCAAAGGCGAGTATCAGAAAACGATCTGGTAGCATTGACCATAGAAGGAATTGTGAAGGATTGTTAGCTGAAGAAAATTGCATCTGTAGGCATTGTGATAACTTAGTTGAGGATGGGTGCATCAAGAAATGTCAGTCCAGTTTTAACATTAACATGGACCGACATCCATTGGGTGACTATCACTCATTAGTGGGTAAGGTGGTAAACCAAACAGACTGTTGGGTATGCTCTCAAGTACCTCAAGGTCACAGCAAGCCAGGACTAGTACCATTTCCTTTAACGATAGGGGAGGTACTTGAGTTAAGTGGTGGGAGGCCGGTGGACAAGAGGTTTAATATCTCTAGTCCTCCTAGTTTGAAGCTCCACCAATATCATGTGGATAGATCCTTAGTGTGTTTTAACATTTCCAATCCCCGAAAGCCGGGAAATTGGGAAGTTTCATGGAATAACAAAACCATGACCTTTTCACATAGAGCCGATAGAATGCCTACAGATACAGAGCTCATACGCCACATAGCCGATAGTGGAAAATATTTCCGATATAGGTATACCCTAGGAAGTAGGACCATGAGAGTTGGAGAAGTATCACCAGGATACTGTGCACATATCATATAACCGGATACGTGTACTAGACAGATGGGAGAATTAGGGATAGGAGATTTCATATGGAAAATGTGTAATATGGTTATGTCCTACTCCGTCCCATATGTTCTCCCCGATGATGCATATTTCATATGCGGGAGGAAGGCGTATAAGTGGCTTGCCCCAAACTCAGAAGGGTTATGTTATATTGGAAAAGTACTGCCTGAGGTAATGACCGTATCCCACACTAAAATGAAGGATATTCACCGCAGTGCCCAAGCTCCTTATACTCACACTCATTACGAGCACCTCGTTAAACGGCACCTGATAGAAAGAACAGAGCATCCGGCCTCTGACCTGATCCATGAATCCACCGGGATTCAAATCCTAATCGCGTTAGATATCACTCGTACCGCCAGAGGAGTGATAAATTATAAATATATATCTGCGCTTGCAAATTTATTAGACAATATCACTGAAATGTATGATGACACATTCAGGTATACCGGAAGGGAGCTCCAAGCTTATAAAACAGAACTGGTTCAGCATAGGATGGTTCTTAATTATCTCACGGCAGTGACAGGTGGATATTGTGTCACACTGGCAACGCAGTACGGCGTAAAGTGCTGCACGTATATTACAAACAGCACCGAGGACCCGGCCGAGGTCATAGACCAAAAGATGGATGACATTTTGCAATTAAAATGGGAGTTCCGAAGGAAACACAATCTCACCCTTGCCGCTGTGGGTAATGAGCTGACCGGTTGGGTGTCATGGTTGAACCCACGAAATTGGTTCTCTGGTTTAGGAGAATGGACCCAAGGTATTATCATGGATGTAGGGAAATTTCTTTTGTGTATTCTGGGTGTCATCATATTGGTCGGTCTGATATTTAGATGCGTTCGGGTTTTAACAAAGTGTAAACGTAGCGCCCGAGTGATGAGTTTAAGAAGTGAAGATACTGTAATAACAACGAGTGATTTGATTTACGACCCAACCATTAAGACAATGTTGTGATGAAAATGTGATTCCACGGTCCGTTTCTTTCACCCGTTTCTCCTTTGTTTTTCTCCAAGGTACAAAGACATCCGCTTGGAAGAAGAATTTGACAACCTTTTCACACAGACAATTGATGGACAATGCCATAGACCCCCAATATCCCTAGCAATTTTAAAATTTTACGATAGCCCAACACTTTTGTAAGCCTATGGACATTGAGAAAGCTTTTGCTTGCATTTTGGCAAAAGCCCACAGAGACTACAGTCAACATGTACATCAAGAGAAGACATCAGACAAGACCTCAATCGGCAAATGTACATTAAACTCACATAGTTTACGACTGCATTTACCATACTTGCTTCTTATCTTCATCTCTACAACCTTCAGTCATGTATCATCAACTAAAATGTGCTCCCCCATTTTGTTGCAACCAAAAGCCGAAAAGAGCTCGGTAAAGTTTGACAGCCCATCCACAGGCCCGTAATACGGGATAAGAAGGAATTCAAATGTATACTTCGCAATACCTCGAAGCTTGATTTAAAACACGTACGGCACGATGATACATGACCCCCAAACATGGATTCATACACACATACTTCTGCTATCTCACTAGATCATACCGTTTTCCCACCTTCTTCTCTTCTACCCTACCCAATCATAGAAATGTATTATACATGACATATATTTTTCTCTTTTGAACTGTTTTAGGAAGTGGCAGTTATTGGTGACTGCCAAAGGGTGGACTGTCAAAGTCAGAAAAATATCACGCTGCACATTGCCATATATGCACCTCATGCGTGTGCCCGCTGCACGTGCATGAGCCCTCCAGTGCGTGCGTATACTCGCGGTCGCGTGCACTCGCAGGCGCACAGTATGCGCATTTACGGTAGAGTTTGTGTGCGTCTAGCGGGCGACTCGATCGTTACATATTTTAGTCATATAATGTATTTTGTAGATTATGGTCCCTTTGATAGAATCTGAAAGTTTAGTTAATGTAGCATGTTCGGGGACAAAGAGATTCCTCTTTGTTTGATACGAAGGGTCAGACAGGGGTTACACAGTGGTGTTTAGTATCCATCGGAAGAGAATATAATTAGCAATATTCCGGTGTTGGTTTGAAGCGGATTACTCGCTCGTCAGTATAGTTATGGACATAAGAAGTTTATGGACATTTACTATATTTGCACTTTATTACCCATGCGGCGGGAAACCCAGTTTCCCTCCCACCTGAGCAGTTTGGAATAGTCACAGCCCACCTGTATGAACCAACCTATGACCTTTTGTTATAATGCGGAGACGAATTCCTGTGTCCAATGAACAATAAGAATGTAGGGACCATTGTACTGTATTGTGTGTAGTGTATAAAAAGACAAGCCGATCTGGTCCAGCTCTCTCTACTCTTCACAACGGTTCTCATCACTGATAATCGGGAGCTGGATATCCAGAAAGGCGCTTGCGATTGTTCCCCTTGTGCGTAAGTTCTCTGCAACCATATTTATCTCCTATTTTGTTGTAAGCCATTCTCTCTCTCCTTCCCCCTTAAATGTAATTGTGTCTTTGTTGTATTTTAACGTGTAGTAACTCGGTTAGGTATTTTATGTTAGTTTGGTAGTGTATAACTTGTATTGTGTATTCTTTTGCGATTGAACGTTCATTCTCTCCCTTAAAAGGTGTTAGACCCTTAGACCGGTATTTGAGTGTTTATTGTATTGCTAAATGGTTCTCAGAGCGTAAGAATCGCTCATACAGCTTTTTAACTAACAAGGTTACACTGTGTTGCATTTACACCTTATCACTGCACAAAGGTTTACAATATAAGTACATTGTTTATGATATTGTTACAAAGGTTTAACTCTGTAAGCGTCAGCGCCGCTCGTGATCTCCTCGTGGTCTCGAGCGTCATTACGTTAGTCGGCAGCCTATAGCGTGCTTGCCTTTACGTTTTAAGCCGTGAGCGAACGTGCCGCTCGTGCGTCTCGTCCACGGCTAAGCGTTTGTTACGCTACGTGCGTACCCTTACGGTATTCTATACGCCAATAGCGTACTGAGTCTCTTAACCTTTTAGCGTGTTTAATATAGGATATATATTAGGTTTTGTCACACTTCACTAGGAAGTGGGCAGAATACGAGAGGGGTGCCCACTCTTCTGGGGCTGCTGGGGACTACCCGAAAACCGGGTGTCTCCTGCAGAATCCGGGAGAGCAGGTAAGTATGCATAATACCTATATAAAGTCTGTTCCATCTGCAACATGCGCGTGCCCCAGATGGCTCCCACAGACCTTAGCCTAGCAGGAACCAGGGGGGGGGGGAAAGAACAAGCCAGGAGGAAAGTTGTAAGTGTGGGGGGGGGAGGGGGGCAGGTGTTACAGGGAGGCGAGGGAGGGGGGGGGGCTGGGGGACTGAGTGGGGACCGGTGGTACAGAGAAAGGGAGCGAAGCACGACAGAGAGGGGGGACTGGAGACACTGGGCTGACATCAAATACAGGTTGAGTATCCCATATCCAAATATTCCGAAATACAGATTTTTTGGAGTGAGAGTGAGACAGTGAAACCTTTGTTTTTTGATGGCTCAATGTACACAAACTTTGTTTAATACACAAAGGTATTAAAAATATTGTCTAAAGTGACCTTCAGGCTGTGTCTATAAGGTGTATATGAAACATAAATGCATTCTGTGCTTAGATTTAGGTCCCATCACCATGATATCTCATTATGGTATGCAATTATTCCAAAATACGGAAAAATCCGATATCCAAAATACTTCTGGTCCCAAGCATTGTGGATAAGGGATACTCAACCTGTATAACTAGCAGTCTAATGCAGTCAGACCAATAATAGTTTGTTTCTGATTGGTAGCTGTTGGTTTTTTTGCTCCATAAAGTATAGAAATACTTAACTGAAGAGAGATCAGTCAAGTCGTAGGCTGTATTGGTAAAGGAACGTTAATACCATGTTTAAATACAGGTTTATGTGTTATATCTGTGCTGTCACCGTTTAAGTGAAAAAAAATAACAGCATATCAATGTGGGATAACATTGGGGAGAAGTAAAAGCAACTACTGTATGGTACATCTGTGACAATACTGTCATTTGTCCAGTTTTAACACTAATACAGTGGGCGAATAAGAGCATCTGACATATCTCCTATATAATAGCCCAGATCTGTGACTCTGTGCCTGTGTGTATAACGCTGGGAGTGGCCAGGAGCTCTCATTGGGTTAGCAGCAGGTCTATCACACCCAGTCCACAGCTGATTGGGCGAGAAACGCCCTCCCACACAGGTTACAAGTTCAACCGATGGGAGGCTCTGCCCTTTGGCTGCTGTGCTTTCCCTGAGCGGGATTAATAATGAGGCTGATGGAGCTGCAGCTCTAGGTCCACACCCCAAAATAGGCCCACTGCATCTGCAGCAAAATACCCTCCAACAATTTACAAATAAAAATCAGGATAAATTCGAAAAGGGGGCGTGGCCACGGGTCAAGTGGCTTGGCTACGCACCTTTTCCTAAACTTTCAATGGAAGTTTGGAGAGCCAAAGAACGGTACAGACCATAAAAAAAAGGTACTGTACCTGCCAAAAAGGTACAGTTGGAGGGTATGCCACTGCATCTGCAGCAAGTCTCTGCACTGTAGATAGGGGAAAAAAATCCTTTTCCTGCAGCGTCCTATGTCCTGCTGCCAGTCCGCCTGCCCCCTCCGCCATCAACAATCCCCACTCCCTAGCCGCGGCGGAGGTGGAACAAAAGCTGCTGCGGCCACCGGCATAGATGTGTATGAAAGCGGAGCAGCGGAAGGCTTTCATAGCCCTCCCTGCGCCGCATACTCTCTGAGCCCCGGAACCTCCTCTGCGTGTGATGTCACAGAAGTGCCTCCCTGCCACAGTCGCGCACAGATCCCCTGAGGCCCTGGCTCCGCAACACAGCACCTGGCCAGCCGGCCTGGAAGCCCCGAGATGGCTAATGTAACGGATAGAATGGGTGATATTGCAGAGGGTAATGTATGGATGCTGACACTGCACAGCACTCTCACCTTTTACATTGATTCAGTGAGTCAGTCAGTTCTGCCAGCCAGTCACTATTGTTATCGCCGGTGTCCCAACGCACCGCATTACAGGGAAGTATACGCACTAAATAAACTACAGCTCCCAGCAGCCCTTAGCGCTGAAGCATTCCGGCGCTAAGGCCTGCTGGGAGCTGTAGTTTATTGAGTGTAATGCGGCGCGTTGGGACACAGGCGCTAACAATAGTGACCAGCTGCTTGGCTGCTGTGCTAGTCTCCGGGAGAGCCACTATCAAAGAGAAGACAGCAGCTTAGGAGAAGCATTTCCCGCCCCTCCCCCACTTGCAGTACCTGGGGGTGCCCCCATCCGTGGCACCCCCACACCCCCCTCCACCATCCATACTGGCTCCAAACCCCCACCGCTTCCCCACCCGTGGCACCACCGCACTCGCCCCACCCCCACCTGCAGCACCACCGCACCCACCCACAGTGGCTCTGGACCCCCTCTCCCACCCACGGCACCACGGCACCAGCCCATCCCCCACCCGCATCACCCTCGCAACTGCCCCTCCCCCACCCGCGTCTCACCTGGACCCCTTCCCCCATCCACGTCTCCCCCGCACCTGCCACTCCCCCAACCAGAGCACCTACTTGGTGATTCATCAGGCCCTGCGTGCGCTGTTCACGCCGTTGCAAGGGGCTACGACCCCTTAACCATCGCACGCCCTTTGTCCATGCAATATTTAACCACTCACACAATTGTGATTGGAGGTAATACTCCATATAATAAAAATATTGCACGCCACAAGGGCGTGCATGGGTTAAGGGGGCTTAGCCCCTTACGACGGTGTGAAGAGCGCCCGTCCCCCACTCGCTGCACCCACCCCTTCCCTACCCGCGTCACCCCCGCAACTGCCCCTCCCCCATCCACGTCTCCCCTGGACCCATTCCTCCATCCGCATCTCCCCAGCACCCGCCACTCCCCCAACAACAGCACCTATTAGGTGATTCATCAGGCCCTTGCGTGCACTGTTCACGCCGTTGCAAGGGGCTATATCCCCTTAACAATCGCACGCCCTTTGTCCATGCAATATTTAACCACTCACAATTATGATTGGAGGTAATACTCCATATAATAAAAATATTGCATGCCACAAGGTTGTGCAAGGGTTAAGGGGCGTAGCCCCTTACGACGGTGTGAAGAGCGCCCGTCCCCCACCCGTGGTGGCTCCGGACCCCCACCCGCCGCACCCACACACCTGCCCCTCCCACACCCGCGGCACCACCGCACCAGCCCCTCCCTCACCTGCAGCACCCCCGGAGCCCCTCCCCCATCCACGTCTCCCCCACACCCGCCACTCCCCCAACCACAGCACCTTCTAGATGATTCAACAGGCCCTACGTGCACTGTTCACGCCATTGCAAGGGGCTACGACCCCTTAACCATCGCACGCCCTTTGTTCGTGCAATATTTAACCACTCACACAATTATGATTGGAGGAAAAACAAAAATTGCGCGCCACAAGGTCGTGCAAGGGTTAAGGGGGCGTAGCCCCTTACGATGGTGTGAAGAGCGCCCGTAGGGCGCAATTAATCACCTAGTATTTCAATATCCTCTGACTTTACTAGGTAAGATTAGAGTTATTAATTGAGCACTAAATGATCTCGCCAGGTTTTTAATCTCGGGGCTATTGATTTCGCCCCCCTGCCTATTCAGGTGAGGTCGTTTTCACCCATTTTTTTAGGGACATTTTTGCCAATATCTTTTCACCTTTTTTGTTGTGAAAAGGCATTGGCAAAAAATGCCTTAAAATCACCGAAAACGCAGCGTTCTTAGTTATTTTCTCCTGTGCAGTCCCGAACCTCTGTCAATATGATGTTGAGAAAATATAGGGTCGTCCCTCAGCACAGTGCTGGAGCGAAAATAGCAATATGATAGTGTAATATATGCAAAAAGTGATGTGATAGCTGCTCACTATGGAATAGGTGACATGAGTCTGTTAGTGTCTGCAGATGCAGTAATATCGCCTGGTGCATCATTGGTTGCACCATCAAAACTTTTACCAGCCCTGTGACAAGTGCAGATTGAGGAGGACATGTACTAAGCAGTGATAAAAGTGGAGAAGTTGCCCATGGCAACCAATCAGCATTGACGTAACATTTATAATTTGCATACTATAAGAGTATACAGAGCAGCTGATTGGTTGCCATGGGCACTTCCCCACTGGCTCACTTCTCCACTTTTATCACTGCTTAGTACATGTCCCCCTGAGTATAGGCTCCAATGTAAACAAAGGAACGCCACGCCCACGCCAATAACATTGGCCATCTACGTGCGTCTGTTAAGTCACCGCCCATGAACGCCCTGAATTTTTCCACTTTTCTGATACGTGACTTCTCGATCGCAGCAGCATCTTTGTTCGTACACGCTGTGTAACGTATGCGCTGTACGAGTTTTTAGGGATCTTTGTGCGTGCACATTGCAAAAAAAATGCTCAACAATGTAAACACTGTGTCCACATCTGAATCAAGACCATATAATGCAACACCGTACTGGAATATCAGTAAGGCAGAACTCTTAGGCAGTTAAGGGGAGTACACACGGAGCGATAATCTAAGCAATCTGACTAGATTGCTTAGATTTTCAGCAAGATCGCTCCATGTGTAGCCCTAACAGCGATAGCGATGCGCAGCCCGCGCATCGCTATCGCTGGTGCTAGATTGGCCTGCATGCAGGCCAATCTAGCGGGTCGCTCACTTAACCCGCTGAGTGAAGTGAGCGCCCCCCCCCCGCATGCTCAGCACAGATTGCGCTGTGCTGAGCGTCAGGAGAGATGTGTGCTGAGCGGTTCGCTCAGCACACATCTCTCCTGCATCGGTCCATGAGTACTGGCCTTTAGCGTTTCCCTTTATATCTCTTTAAGTCAGAGATGCAAAAAATAAAATCATCAGTTATCACTAAATTAAATACAGGTTGAGTCTCCCTTATCCACAATGCTTGGGACCAGAGGTATTTTGGATATGGGATTTTTCCGTATTTTGGAATAATTGCATACCATAATGAGATATCATGGCGATGGGACCTAAATCTAAGCACAGAATGCATTTATGTTACATATACACCTTATATACACAGCCTGAAGGTCATTTTAGCCAATATTTTTTATAACTTTGTGCATTAAACAAAGTGTGTGTACATTCACACAATTCATTTATGTTTCATATACACCTTATATACACAGTCTGAAGGTCATTTAATACAATATTTTTAATAACTGTGTGTATTAAACAAAGTTTGTGTACATTGAGCCATCAGAAAACAAAGGTTTCACTATCCCACTCTCACTCAAAAAAGTCCGTATTTCGGAATATTTGGATATGGGATACTCAACCTGTACTTTTTATTGTTGCAATAATATCATAATGGTACAATCAGAAAAATCTAAAACCATGGGGGTAATTCTGAGTTGATCGCAGCAGGAACTTTGTTAGCAGTTGGGCAAAACCATGTGCACTGCAGGGGGGGGCAGATATAACATGTGCAGAGAGAGTTAGATTTGGGCAGGGCCGTAAGTACGTGTGTGCCAAGTGGGCTTGGCACACAGCGCAGTTGCCCTGAGGGCGCAAGGCCAGCGGCATGTTATGAGTCAAATTGACTCATTACATGCGCCTCTGAAGTCTGCGCCGTGCGCCGCCGCCGCGCTGTGGAGGAGAGCTACAGCGCCGGGCAGGTGAGAAGGAGGAGGAGGGAGGGGGACTGGAGCCGCAGCAGCGCTATTTCATTGGTAGTAAGCGCCGCTGCAGCATGCCCTCTCCTTACGTATTGGCTGCCCGGCGCTGCTGTGGATGCTGGGATGCGGTTACTCCATCCCAGCATCCACAGCAGCGCCGGGCAGCCAATACGGAAGGAGAGGGGGATGCTGCAGCGGCGCTTACTACCAATGAAATAGCGCTGCTGCGGCTCCAGTCCCCCTCCCTCCTCCTCCTTCTCACCTGCCTGCACCGAGGGAGCTGCACGAGGAGCCTGTCAGCGGGGAGATGGTAAGTATGTATTTCTCTCTCTCTCTCTCTCTCTCTCTCTCTCTCAGGGGGACACCGTCTGCCATAATGTGTAAAAAGGGGGCCTGGCTGCCATAATGTGTAAAAAGGGGGCCTGGCTGCCGCAATGTGTAAAAAGGGGGACTGGCTCCCGTAATGTGTAAAAAGGGGGCCTGGCTGCCGCAATGTGTAAAAAGGGGGACTGGCTGCCGCAATGTGTAAAAAGGGGGCCTGGCTGCCGCAATGTGTAAAAAGGGGGACTGGCTGCCGCAATGTGTAAAAATGGGGACTGGCTGCCGCATTGTGTAAAAATGGGGACTGGCTGCCGCAATGTGTTAAAATGGGGACTGGCTGCCGCAATGTGTAAAAAGGGGGACTGACTGCCGCAATATGTAAAAAGGGGGACTGACTGCCGCAATGTGTAAAAAGGGGGACACCGTCTGCCGCAATGTGTAAAAAGGGGGACTGGCTCCCGTAATGTGTAAAAAGGGGGCCTGGCTGCCGCAATGTGTAAAAAGGGGGACTGGCTGCCGCAATGTGTAAAAAGGGGGCCTGGCTGCCGCAATGTGTAAAAAGGGGGACTGGCTGCCGCAATGTGTAAAAATGTGGACTGGCTGCCGCAATGTGTTAAAATGGGGACTGGCTGCCGTAATGTGTAAAAAGGGGGACTGGCTGCCGCAATGTGTAAAAAGGGGGACTGGCTGCCGTAATGTGTAAAAAGGGGGACTGGCTGCCGCAATGTGTAAAAAGGGGGACTGGCTGCCGTAATGTGTAAAAAGGGGGACTGGCTGCCGCAATGTGTATAAAGGGGGACACCGTCTGCCGTAATGTGTAAAAACTGGGACGCTGTCTGCTGTAATGTGTAAAAAGGGGACGCTGTCTGCTGTAGTGTTAAAAAAGGGGACGCTGTCTGCTGTAATGTGTAAAAAAGGGGACGCTGTCTGTCTGCCGCAATGTGTAAAAAGGGGGACTGGCTGCCGCAATGTGTTAAAAGGGAGACTGTCTGCTGTAATGTGTAAAAAGTAGTGATGAGCACCGGAAATTTTTCGGGTTTTGGGTTCGGTTCCGCGGCCGTGTTTTGGGTTCGAACGCGTTTTGGCAAAACCTCACCGAATTTTTTTTGTCGGATTTGGGTGTGTTTTGGATTCGGGTGTTTTTTTCAAAAAAACGTAAAAAACAGCTTAAATCATAGAATTTGGGGGTCATTTTGATCCCAAAGTGTTATTAACCTCAATAACCATAATTTCCACTCATTTTCAGTCTATTCTGAACACCTCACACCTCACAATATTATTTTTAGTCCTAAAATTTGCACAGAGGTCGCTGGATGGCTTAGCTAAGTGACCCAAGTGGCCGACACAAACACCTGGCCCATCTAGGAGTGGCACTGCAGTGTCACGCAGGATGGCCCTTCCAAAAAACACTCCCCAAACAGCACATGACGCAAAGAAAAAAAGAGGCGCAATGAGGTAGCTGTGTGAGTAAGCTAAGCGACGCTAGTGGCCGACACAAACACCTGGCCCATCTAGGAGTGGCACTGCAGTGTCACGCAGGATGGCCCTTCCAAAAAACACTCCCCAAACAGCACATGATGCAAAGAAAAAAAGAGGCGCAATGAGGTAGCTGTGTGAGTAAGCTAAGCGACCCTAGTGGCCGACACAAACACCTGGCCCATCTAGGAGTGGCACTGCAGTGTCACGCAGGATGGCCCTTCCAAAAAACACTCCCCAAACAGCACATGACGCAAAGAAAAAAAGAGGCGCAATGAGGTAGCTGTGTGAGTAAGCTAAGCGACCCTAGTGGCCGACACAAACACCTGGCCCATCTAGGAGTGGCACTGCAGTGTCACGCAGGATGGCCCTTCCAAAAAACACTCCCCAAACAGCACATGACGCAAAGAAAAAAAGAGGCGCAATGAGGTAGCTGTGTGAGTAAGCTAAGCGACCCTAGTGGCCGACACAAACACCTGGCCCATCTAGGAGTGGCACTGCAGTGTCACGCAGGATGGCCCTTCCAAAAAACACTCCCCAAACAGCAGCACATGACGCAAAGAAGAAAAAAAAGAGGCGCAATGAGGTAGCTGTGTGACTAAGATAAGCGACCCTAGTGGCCGACACAAACACCTGGCCCATCTAGGAGTGGCACTGCAGTGTCACGCAGGATGGCCCTTCCAAAAAACACCCCCCAAACAGCACATGACGCAAAGAAAAATGAAAGAAAAAAGAGGTGCAAGATGGAATTGTCCTTGGGCCCTCCCACCCACCCTTATGTTGTATAAACAGGACATGCACACTTTAACCAACCCATCATTTCAGTGACAGGGTCTGCCACACGACTGTGACTGAAATGACGGGTTGGTTTGGACCCCCACCAAAAAAGAAGCAATTAATCTCTCCTTGCACAAACTGGCTCTACAGAGGCAAGATGTCCACCTCATCATCATCCTCCGATATATCACCGTGTACATCCCCCTCCTCACAGATTATCAATTCGTCCCCACTGGAATCCACCATCTCAGCTCCCTGTGTACTTTGTGGAGGCAATTGCTGCTGGTCAATGTCTCCACGGAGGAATTGATTATAATTCATTTTAATGAACATCATCTTCTCCACATTTTCTGGATGTAACCTCGTACGCCGATTGCGGACAAGGTGAGCGGCGGCACTAAACACTCTTTCGGAGTACACACTTGTGGGAGGGCAACTTAGGTAGAATAAAGCCAGTTTGTGCAAGGGCCTCCAAATTGCCTCTTTTTCCTGCCAGTATAAGTACGGACTGTCTGACGTGCCTACTTGGATGCGGTCACTCATATAATCCTCCACCATTCTTTCAATGGGGAGAGAATCATATGCAGTGACAGTAGACGACATGTCCGTAATCGTTGTCAGGTCCTTCAGTCCGGACCAGATGTCAGCATCAGCAGTCGCTCCAGACTGCCCTGCATCACCGCCAGCGGGTGGGCTCGGAATTCTGAGCCTTTTCCTCGCACCCCCAGTTGCGGGAGAATGTGAAGGAGGAGATGTTAACAGGTCGCGTTCCGCTTGACTTGACAATTTTGTCACCAGCAGTTCTTTGAACCCCAGCAGACTTGTGTCTGCCGGAAAGAGAGATCCAAGGTAGGTTTTAAATCTAGGATCGAGCACGGTGGCCAAAATGTAGTGCTCTGATTTCAACAGATTGACCACCCGTGAATCCTTGTTAAGCAAATTAAGGGCTCCATCCACAAGTCCCACATGCCTAGCGGAATCGCTCTGTGTTAGCTCCTCCTTCAATGTCTCCAGCTTCTTCTGCAAAAGCCTGATGAGGGGAATGACCTGACTCAGGCTGGCAGTGTCTGAACTGACTTCACGTGTGGCAAGTTCAAAAGGTTGCAGAACCTTGCACAACGTTGAAATCATTCTCCACTGCGCTTGAGACAGGTGCATTCCACCTCCTATATCGTGCTCAGTTGTATAGGCTTGAATGGCCTTTTGCTGCTCCTCCAACCTCTGAAGCATATAGAAGGTTGAATTCCACCTCGTTACCACTTCTTGCTTCAGATGATGGCAGGGCAGGTTCAGGCGTTTTTGGTGGTGCTCCAGTCTTCTGTATGTGGTGCCTGTACGCCGAAAGTGTCCCGCAATTCTTCTGGCCACCGACAGCATCTCTTGCACGCCCCTCTCGTTTTTTAAATAATTCTGCACCACCAAATTCAAGGTATGTGCAAAACATGGGACGTGCTGGAATTTGCCCAGATTTAATGCACACACAATATTGCTGGCGTTGTCCGATGCCACAAATCCACAGGAGAGTCCAATTGGGGTAAGCCATTCTGCGATGATCTTCCTCAGTTGCCGTAAGAGGTTTTTAGCTGTGTGCGTATTCTGGAAAGCGGTGATACAAAGCGTAGCCTGCCTAGGAAAGAGTTGGCGTTTGCGAGATGCTGCTACTGGTGCCGCCGCTGCTGTTCTTGCGGCGGGAGTCCATACATCTACCCAGTGGGCTGTCACAGTCATATAGTCCTGAGCCTGCCCTGCTCCACTTGTCCACATGTCCGTGGTTAAGTGGACATTGGGTACAACTGCATTTTTTAGGACACTGGTGAGTCTTTTTCTGAGGTCTGTGTACATTTTCGGTATCGCCTGCCTAGAGAAATGGAACCTAGATGGTATTTGGTACCGGGGACACAGTACCTCCAACAAGTCTCTAGTTGGCTCTGCAGTAATGATGGATACCGGAACCACGTTTCTCACAGCCCAGGATGCCAATGCCTCAGTTATCCGCTTTGCAGCAGGATGACTGCTGTGATATTTCATCTTCCTCGCAAAGGACTGTTGGACAGTCAATTGGTTGGTGGAAGTAGTAAAAGTGGTCTTACGAGTACGACTTCCCCTCTGGGATGACCATCGACTCCAAGCAGCAACAACAGCAGCGCCAGCAGCAGTAGGCGTTACACGCAAGGATGCATCGGAGGAATCCCAGGCAGGAGAGGACTCGTCAGAATTGCCAGTGACATGGCCTGCAGGACTATTGGCATTCCTGGGGAAGGAGGAAATTGACACTGAGGGAGTTGGTGGGGTGGTTTGCGTGAGCTTGGTTACAAGAGGAAGGGATTTACTGGTCAGTGGACTGCTTCCGCTGTCGCCCAAAGTTTTTGAACTTGTCACTGACTTATGATGAATGCGCTGCAGGTGACGTATAAGGGAGGATGTTCCGAGGTGGTTAACGTCCTTACCCCTACTTATTACAGCTTGACAAAGGCAACACACGGCTTGACAAATGTTGTCCGCATTTCTGGTGAAATACTTCCACACCGAAGAGCTGATTTTTTTGGTATTTTCACCAGGCATGTCAATGGCCTTATTCCTCCACGGACAACAGGTGTCTCCCCGGGTGCCTGACTTAAACAAACCACCTCACCATCAGAATCCTCCTGGTCAATTTCCTCCCCAGCGCCAGCAACACCCATATCCTCCTCATCCTGGTGTACTTCAACACTGACATCTTCAATCTGACTATCAGGAACTGGACTGCGGGTGCTCCTTCCAGCACTTGCAGGGGGCGTGCAAATGGTGGAAGGCGCATGCTCTTCACGTCCAGTGTTGGGAAGGTCAGGCATCGCAAACGACACAATTGGACTCTCCTTGTGGATTTGTGATTTCGAAGAACGCACAGTTCTTTGCTGTGCTTTTGCCAGCTTGAGTCTTTTCATTTTTCTAGCGAGAGGCTGAGTGCTTCCATCCTCATGTGAAGCTGAACCACTAGCCATGAACATAGGCCAGGGCCTCAGCCGTTCCTTGCCACTCCGTGTGGTAAATGGCATATTGGCAAGTTTACGCTTCTCCTCTGACAATTTTATTTTAGATTTTTGAGTCCTTTTTTTACTGATATTTGGTGTTTTGGATTTTACATGCTCTGTACTATGACATTGGGCATCGGCCTTGGCAGACGACGTTGCTGGCATGTCATCGTCTCGGCCATGACTAGTGGCAGCAGCTTCAGCACGAGGTGGAAGTCGATCTTGATCTTTCCCTATTTTTGGAACCTCAACATTTTTGTTCTCCATATTTTAATAGGCACAACTAAAAGGCACCTCAGGTAAACAATGGAGATGGATGGATACTAGTATACTTATGGATGGACGAGCGACTGCCGACACAGAGGTAGCTACAGCCGTGGACTACCGTACTGCGTCTGCTGCTAATATAGACTGGATGATAATGATATAAAAAATATATATATATCACTACTGCAGCCAGACAGGTATATATTATATAATGACGGACCTGCTGGACACTGTCAGCAGCACTGCAGACTCCTAAAGTAAGCTACTAGTAGTATCAAGAAGATAGAAAAAAAAACACCACAGGTAGGTGGTATACAATTATAGATGGACGAGCGACTGCCGACACAGAGGTAGCTACAGCCGTGGACTACCGTACTGCGTCTGCTGCTAATATAGACTGGATGATAATGATATAAAAAATATATATATATCACTACTGCAGCCGGACAGGTATATATTATATAATGACGGACCTGCTGGACACTGTCAGCAGCACTGCAGACTCCTAAAGTAAGCTACTAGTAGTATCAAGAAGATAGAAAAAAAAAACACCACAGGTAGGTGGTATACAATTATGGATGGACGAGCGACTGCCGACACAGAGGTAGCTACAGCCGTGGACTACCGTACTGCGTCTGCTGCTAATATAGACTGGATGACAATAATTTAAAAAAAATATATATATCACTACTGCAGCCGGACAGGTATATATTATATAATGACGGACCTGCTGGACACTGTCAGCAGCACTGCAGACTCCTAAAGTAAGCTACTAGTAGTATCAAGAAGATAGAAAAAAAAAAACACCACAGGTAGGTGGTATACAATTATGGATGGACGAGCGACTGCCGACACAGAGGTAGCTACAGCCGTGGACTACCGTACTGCGTCTGCTGCTAATATAGACTGGATGATAATGATATAAAATATATATATATATATCACTACTGCAGCCGGACAGGTATATATTATATAATGACGGACCTGCTGGACACTGTCAGCAGCACTGCAGACTCCTAAAGTAAGCTACTAGTAGTATCAAGAAGATAGAAAAAAAAAAACACCACAGGTAGGTGGTATACAATTATGGATGGACGAGCGACTGCCGACACAGAGGTAGCTACAGCCGTGGACTACCGTACTGCGTCTGCTGCTAATATAGACTGGATGATAATGATATAAAAAATATATATATATCACTACTGCAGCCGGACAGGTATATATTATATAATGACGGACCTGCTGGACACTGTCAGCAGCACTGCAGACTCCTAAAGTAAGCTAATAGTAGTATCAAGAAGATAGAAAGAAAAAAAAACACCACAGGTAGGTGGTATACAATTATGGATGGACGAGCGACTGCCGACACAGAGGTAGCTACAGCCGTGGACTACCGTACTGCGTCTGCTGCTAATATAGACTGGATGATAATGATATAAAAAATATATATATATCACTACTGCAGCCGGACAGGTATATATTATAATGACGGACCTGCTGGACACTGTCAGCACTGCAGACTCCTAAAGTAAGCTACTAGTATCAAGAAGATAGAAAAAAAAAAAAAACACCACAGGTAGGTGGTATACAATTATGGATGGACGAGCGACTGCCGACACAGAGGTAGCTACAGCCGTGGACTACCGTACTGCGTCTGCTGCTAATATAGACTGGATGATAATGATATAAAAAATATATATATATATATCACTACTGCAGCCGGACAGGTATATATTATATAATTAATGACGGACCTGCTGGACACTGTCAGCAGAATGCGTTTATAGAATAAAAACACCACACGACGAGTGTTTAACTTTTTCAGGCAGACAATCACAATATACTGGTGGTCAGACAGTGGTCACTGGTCAGTCACACTGGCAGTGGCACTCTGGCAGCAAAAGTGTGCACTGTTAAATAATATGTACTCCTGCTACTGCTCCCCAGGCTCCCCCACAATTAAGCTGTGTGAGCACTGAGCACTCAGCACAGTCAGATATACATAGATGATGCAGCACACTGAGGCTGAGCACAGATATGGTATACTGTTACTGTGTCACTGTGTATCGGTTTTTTTCAGGCAGAGAACGGATTATATTAAATAATAATATAATAAAACTGCACTGGTGGTCACTGGTCAGTCACTAGTAAACTCTGCACTCTCTGAGTACTCCTAAGCTCCAGTAAATCAAGTGTCTCACTCTCACTCTCTCTCTTCTAATCTAAATGGAGAGGACGCCAGCCACGTCCTCTCCCTATGAATCTCAATGCACGTGTGAAAATGGCGGCGACGCGCGGCTCCTTATATAGAATCCGAGTCTCGCGATAGAATCCGAGCCTCGCGAGAATCCGACAGCGGGATGATGACGTTCGGGCGCGCTCGGGTTAGCCGAGCAAGGCGGGAAGATCCGAGTCTGCCTCGGATCCGTGTAAAAAGGCTGAAGTTCGAGGGGGTTCGGATTCCGAGGAACCGAACCCGCTCATCACTAGTAAAAAGGGGGACACTGTCTGCTGTAATGTATAAAAGGGGCTCTACCTGGTGTAGTGGCGCTACTGTGGCCACGCCCCTTCCCCATGAAGCCACGCCCTATATATTTTTCGCGCGCCTACGCCGCGCACTGCCCCTATCTTACATGGGGGGGGGGGGCGCCACTGTCGTTTCTTGCACACAGCGCTAAAATGCCTAGTTACGGCACTGGATTTGGGTGGGTTATTTTGTTTCTGTGCAGGGTAAATACTGGCTGCTTTATTTTTACACTGCAACTTAGATTGCAGATTGAACACACCACACCCAAATCTAACTCTCTCTGCACATGTTATATCTGCCCGCCCTGCAGTGCACATGGTTTTGCCCAACTGCTAAAAAAATTCCTGCTGCGATCAACTTGGAATTACCCCCATAGTGTTCAATCACAGGGCATAGAGGTAACACAGGGAAGTACCCGATGTACTTATCAGAAAGGGGCCACACAATATACTTCTGTCCTTACATTGCCCTTTTAAAAAATTCAGCACTTATATAAGGCGTTTCGTGAAACTCCTGATCACATCAGATTTCTAATTGTGCAGTTACTATTGTATGACTTTTAGTTTTTGGGGGGAACTTTTTTGTAAACTTGCAGTTTTATTACAATGAAAACAAACAGAAGTACGGGAAGCGGTTACCCACACATACAGGGGTCATTATATACTTTGAATAAGAAGTAGCCCTGCATAGTAGATGTAATGCTAGTATTTGTTGTAACAATTGTGTCTTGCCACTCAGTGTATCGCCTGACTTAGGTGCTATTTATCATCAAACATTTGCAGGTTTCCCACAAATATTTAGTATCCCCCCAATGTACTATGGAGGGATCACAGCAGGTATCGTCAAATCTGCTGTGATTCCTCCATTTCCAACAGGCCCCATAGGTTTCCGGAAACTGGGCCCTGATAGGATAAAGCCACCTCCAGATGACGTTACACTGTAGTAGCCTACAGTATGGGCTTTCAGAGTGGGAACTGCCCATCCCATAGAAAATAATGTATAATCGTATAGAAAGTCATATTAATACAATAAACGTGTACTTCTTAACTATTTTATCAGAAATAAGGGGCATAGTGTCATCTGATCCCTGCGGAGCTACCGCTGTTGCACAGACTGCAGGAGCTACAGGCCTCACACCCATAGGCGCCGATTCCGTGGGTATTCCCGGGCCCGACTACCCACAGACCGCGAGGAGCATCCACGGAACCAGCCGCTGCCCCGCAGTAGATTGAGACGTGCTGGGGGCTGCGGAAGCGCTTCTGTACCATAGCAATGTAAAAAAACAATCAAAAATGGCCGTCGCCGAGGAGGCGGGCATTTTAAGAGGGTGTTCTTTTACACTGCTATGGTACAGAAGCGCTTCCACAGCCCCCAGTGCGTCTCAATCTACTGCGGGGGCTAGCAGTAACCACTGATGCCGGCACCCACCCTCCCTAGCTTTACTGGGGCAGCGGCCAGGAGATACCTAGCAATGTGTAGGAGATCCCTAGCAACACGCATGAAACCCCTGGCAACGCACAAGAGACCCCTAGCAATGTAAGTGGCATTATTGTGTGTGGGCATAAAATAGTGTCAGGGCCATAACTGTGTATCATAATATGTAATTGGCGTTACAGTGTATGGCATATTGTGTAATGGGTATTACGGTGTGTAGCATAATGTGTAATAGACATTACGGTTTGTGGCATATTGTGTAATAGACATTACGGTGTGTGGCATATTGTGTAACAGACATTACGGTGTGTGACATATTGTGTAATAGACATTACGGTGTGTGGCATATTGCGTAATGGGCATTACGGTGTGTTGCATAATGTGTAATGGGCATTACGGTGTGTGGCATATTGTGTAATGGGCATTACGGTGTATGGCATATTGTGTAATGGGCATTACGGTGTGTTGCATAACGTGTAATGGGCATTAGTCACTGCAGCAGCTGCTCGTTCATTCCCGCTGCCGCCTCCTGCCGAGCACCCACCAGCAAAAATATAAATGGATATGTGGAATCTGTGGTGCCCGACTCCTGTAAACCAGGTTTACAGGAGCCGGGCACCACAGATTCCACATATCCATCTTGGAAAAACGCCTAGAAATCCATTTACAAGCTATATGGGGATTTGGCAGATGACCACAGAGGTAGAAGAGAACCAGCTTTAAACAGGACTATGTTTCTGTTCAGAATTAAGCCTAATTAAAGGTTTGCCTTCACCATTTATGTGGACTGACATCTACTTGCATTGAAAACTGCACCTAGAACTGTGGCACTATTTCCTTGGATTCCATACAGTGGACTTTGCCCAGGCTTCCTATGTGGCAGTGGTAATACACCAAATATAATGTTGTGCTCGCCCTCTTTTAATAGAATTTTATGTGTTATTTTATAGATTGTTTATTTAATTTTTGGAATAAATTACATTTGGTATTCATATCCAGTTTGGAAGTGCTGTTATATCTTCCTTTTCTGTATAAACTCCAGGGGGTATATTTACTAAAGGTCGATTTTGTTTGTTTTGGGGGTTTTTGTTCGATGTTAGATCTATTTTAAATCGATTTTAATTGATGTTGGGCTTCCAGGGATAAAGCACACACGGTGCTATTTATGCTGGGTGTGATTTGAGCTTATACAATGTGTGCTATGCGATTTGGAGTGTACACATGGTGCTATTTGAACTATACTACAATATGTAATGTATGCGATGTAGTACAAAAATACCTACCTGCATATACTATTTTGCCTTGAGATATGGACCAGACGGGAGCGCGCATCGCAAGGGACAATACACACGATTCGATTTGAACTAGATGCGATGCTATTTGAACTAAAAAGATCAAATAACATGTGAGAATCACTCTGTGGGAGTCATTCCCAGTTGGTCGCTAGCTGCCGTTGTTCGCTGCGTAGCGATCAGTGAAAAAAACGGCTAATCTGCGCATGCGTATGCACCGCAATGCGCACGTGCGTCGTACGGGTACGAAGTCCTTTGTGGTTTTGCACTGGTTCTAGCGACGATTCCAGTCGCACAGCCAAACACAAGGAGATTGACAGGAAGTGGGAGTTTCTGGTTGTCAACTGACCGTTTTCTGGGAGTGTTTGGAAAAACGCTGGCGTGGCCGGGCGTTTGCTGGGCCAGTATCTGACGTCATTACCGTGTCACTCGTCGCCGCAATCATCGCACAGGATAAGTAACTACAGGGCTGGTCTTGTTTTGCACAAAATGTGTTTGCAGGCTCTCTGCTGCACAGGCGTTCGCACTCCTGCAAAGCGAAAATACACTCCCCCGTGGGCGGCGACTATGCGTTTGCACGGCTGCTAAAAACTGCTAGCGAGCTATTAACTCGGAATGACCCCCTGTGTGTGGGCACCAATAGCTTTAGATTAGCATTATTGTTACTCTGTAATTTAGATGTCCGTTTGGACACGCCCCTCTTCAGTGTAAACCTCTCTGCACTTGTTACACCTGCCCCACCTGCAGCTCAGCATGGATTTACCAAGGTGCCCAGTTACCTGCTCTTTCTTTGCATGGCTCACAGAACCAGCCCCACAATGGGGGTCACTCAGATCTGATCACTGCTGTGCATTTTCGCACATCGGGCAATCAGATCCGGACTGCGCATGCGTATGCACTGCAATGCGCAGGCGCGACGGACGGCTGCAAAGGAGATAGCCGGTCAGTGATGGGATTGTGCGAAGGATCCATTCGCACGGGCGTTCGCAAGGAGATTGACAGGAAGAAGGCGTTTGTGGGTGTCAACTGACCGTTTTCAGGGAGTGTCTGGAAAAACGCAGGCGTGTCCAAGCGTTTGCTGGGCGGGTGTCTGACGTCAAATCCGGTCCCGAACAGCCTGATGTGATCGCAGTGGCTGAGTAAGTCCTGGGCTGCGCAGAGACTGCACAAGATCTGTTTGTACATCTCTGCTACACATGCGTCCGCACACTTGCACAGCTCAGATATCCTCCCCTGTAGGCGGCGACTCTCTGATTGCAGGGCTGCAAAAATCGCTGCTCAGCGATCAGATCTGAATTACCCCCATTGTTTGATATGCTCCATAAAACTACCAGCAGCTCTGTACTTTGCGGGGACCACCCTCACTCATTCCAGCTCCTTCCATCAGCCACTGTATGCGTGTGCCCTCCAGCCAGGGACGTGCAGTCAGGGCCTCCCCTGTGATTAATTGTTACAATCATACAAAGAAGATACTTATGACACATAGTCTGTGTCTTAAGTATCTTCTTTATTTAATTGTAATAATTTGATAAATTTAAATGCATTTGGGAGGCACTGATGGCGGTGCCTCCCATAGATAATGGGAACGGGGGCAGAGCGGGGGGCGGGGCCAAGCACTGGGCTTTATAAGCCCATTCAAATAGATAGGGAAAGAAGTGCCTCGCTGACAGGGACACCACCCCCATATCAGCGAGGCACTGTGATTGGGCAGAGGATCCAGTGCTGGATCCGCTGTTCAATCACCCACGCTGGAGGCGGAAGATGCGGCGGGACCCGGCGGCTGTGACCGGCGTTGGAGTGTCGGGGCTGAAGCAGGAGTGAGGGATGAGTTAGTTTTCTATTTGTTTTGTCTAAAATGTACCCGCAGTGCTCACCTCTACACTGGGCCGCCCGCCTCCAGATCCCATCCGTCTCTGCAGCCGTCCGCCTCCAGATCCCGTCTCTACAGCCTCCGCTCAGACTGCTTGTTGTTGCCAGGCGTCCCGTTACTAAGCAACGGGCCAGAGCGACAAGTGAGCGTCTCTCTCTCTCTCTCTCCCCCCCCCCCCCCCCCCCCCCCCCGCCCCCTCCCCATCCTCTGTAACTGCTTATTTTCATTCACTTTTACAGGTGCCCCTATTGGATTCTAGTAGACGTGACCGGCTTGGGATGTAGGTAAGTTTTCTCTCTCTCATTTTTACAGGTACCCCTATTGGATACTACTGGACAAGTGGACGTGATTCTCGGCGTGGGATGTAGGTAAGTATGTGTGAGTGTGTAAGTGGGTTACAATAAAATTTTACTTTCACGGTGTGTGTGTTGTGTTTTTATTTGGGTATTCTGTTGTTGTAGAACTACAAGTACCAGTGAGCCCGTTATTTCCCCGCTTGCTGGTACTTGAGGTTCTCCAAGTACCAGCAAGCGGGGGAGGCTTTCTGGGCCTTGTAGTTCCACAACAAAAAAACAATATTCTTTTTTTAACACTCATGACTATCAGCCTGGCACCCACCGCCCAGGGAACAGCACCCACCGTGCTGGGAACAGCCTCGGGCTTCACCCCTGGCCCTTGGGTGCCTGGAGGGGGGGGGACCCCTTGATTTAAGGGGTCCCCACTCCTCCAGGGAACCCCGGCCAGGGGTGACTAGTTGGGGGGTAATGCCACGGCCGCAGGGACCTACGTAAATGTGTACCCCGACTGTGGCATTATGTACCTGGCTAGTGGAGCCCGTTGCTGGTTTTAAAAATATGGGGGACCCCTACATCTTTTGTCCCCCGTATTTTTGGAACCAGGACCGGACTAAGAGCTCATTGCTGGTTGTCTATATACTAGGGATGTGCACTTGAAATTTTTCAGGTTTTGTGTTTTGGTTTTGGGTTCGGTTCCGCGGCCGTGTTTTGGGTTCGACCGCGTTTTGGCAAAACCTCACCGAATTTTTTTTGTCGGATTCGGGTGTGTTTTGGATTCGGGTGTTTTTTTCAAAAAACCCTAAAAAACAGCTTAAATCATAGAATTTGGGGGTCATTTTGATCCCAAAGTATTATTAACCTCAAAAACCATAATTTCCACTCATTTTCAGTCTATACTGAATACCTCACACCTCACAATATTATTTTTAGTCCTAAAATTTGCACCGAGGTCGCTGGATGACTAAGCTAAGCGACCCTAGTGGCCGACACAAACACCTGGCCCATCTAGGAGTGGCACTGCAGTGTCAGGCAGGATGGCCCTTCCAAAAAACACTCCCCAAACAGCACATGACGCAAAGAAGAAAAAAAGAGGCGCAATGAGGTAGCTGTGTGAGTAAGCTAAGCGACCCTAGTGGCCGACACAAACACCTGGCCCATCTAGGAGTGGCACTGCAGTGTCACGCAGGATGGCCCTTCCAAAAAACACTCCCCAAACAGCACATGACGCAAAGAAGAAAAAAAGAGGCGCAATGAGGTAGCTGTGTGAGTAAGATAAGCGACCCTAGTGGCCGACACAAACACCTGGCCCATCTAGGAGTGGCACTGCAGTGTCACGCAGGATGGCCCTTCCAAAAAACACTCCCCAAACAGCACATGACGCAAAGAAGAAAAAAAGAGGCGCAATGAGGTAGCTGTGTGAGTAAGCTAAGCGACCCTAGTGGCCGACACAAACACCTGGCCCATCTAGGAGTGGCACTGCAGTGTCACGCAGGATGGCCCTTCCAAAAAACACTCCCCAAACAGCACATGACGCAAAGAAGAAAAAAAGAGGCGCAATGAGGTAGCTGTGTGAGTAAGCTAAGCGACCCTAGTGGCCGACACAAACACCTGGCCCATCTAGGAGTGGCACTGCAGTGTCACGCAGGATGGCCCTTCCAAAAAACACTCCCCAAACAGCACATGACGCAAATAAAAATGAAAGAAAAAAGAGGTGCAAGATGGAATTGTCCTTGGGCCCTCCCACCCACCCTTATGTTGTATAAACAGGACATGCACACTTTAACCAACCCATCATTTCAGTGACAGGGTCTGCCACACGACTATGACTGAAATGACGGGTTGGTTTGGACCCCCACCGAAAAAGAAGCAATTAATCTCTCCTTGCACAAACTGGCTCTACAGAGGCAAGATGTCCACCTCATCATCATCCTCCGATATATCACCGTGTACATCCCGCTCCTCACAGATTATCAATTCATCCCCACTGGAATCCACCATCTCAGCTCCCTGTGTACTTTGTGGAGGCAATTGCTGCTGGTCAATGTCTCCACGGAGGAATTGATTATAATTCATTTTAATGAACATCATCTTCTCCACATTTTCTGGAAGTAACCTCGTACGCAGATTGCTGACAAGGTGAGCGGCGGCACTAAACACTCTTTCGGAGTACACACTTGTGGGAGGGCAACTTAGGTAGAATAAAGCCAGTTTGTGCAAGGGCCTCCAAATTGCCTCTTTTTCCTGCCAGTATAAGTACGGACTGTCTGACGTGCCTACTTGGATGCGGTCACTCATATAATCCTCCACCATTCTTTCAATGGTGAGAGAATCATATGCAGTGACAGTAGACGACATGTCCGTAATCGTTGTCAGGTCCTTCAGTCCGGACCAGATGTCAGCATCAGCAGTCGCTCCAGACTGCCCTGCATCACCGCCAGCGGGTGGGCTCGGAATTCTGATCCTTTTCCTCGCACCCCCAGTTGCGGGAGAATGTGAAGGAGGAGATGTTGACAGGTCGCGTTCCGCTTGACTTGACAATTTTGTCACCAGCAGGTCTTTGAACCCCAGCAGACTTGTGTCTGCCGGAAAGAGAGATCCAAGGTAGGTTTTAAATCTAGGATCGAGCACGGTGGCCAAAATGTAGTGCTCTGATTTCAACAGATTGACCACCCGTGAATCCTTGTTAAGCGAATTAAGGGCTCCATCCACAAGTCCCACATGCCTAGCGGAATCGCTCCCTTTTAGCTCCTCCTTCAATGCCTCCAGCTTCTTCTGCAAAAGCCTGATGAGGGGAATGACCTGACTCAGGCTGGCAGTGTCTGAACTGACTTCACGTGTGGCAAGTTCAAAAGGTTGCAGAACCTTGCACAACGTTGAAATCATTCTCCACTGCGCTTGAGACAGGTACATTCCACCTCCTATATCGTGCTCAATTGTATAGGCTTGAATGGCCTTTTGCTGCTCCTCCAACCTCTGAAGCATATAGAGGGTTGAATTCCACCTCGTTACCACTTCTTGCTTCAGATGATGGCAGGGCAGGTTCAGGCGTTTTTGGTGGTGCTCCAGTCTTCTGTACGTGGTGCCTGTACGCCGAAAGTGTCCCGCAATTCTTCTGGCCACCGACAGCATCTCTTGCACGCCCCTGTCGTTTTTTAAATAATTCTGCACCACCAAATTCAAGGTATGTGCAAAACATGGGACGTGCTGGAATTTGCCCATATTTAATGCACACACAATATTGCTGGCGTTGTCCGATGCCACAAATCCACAGGAGAGTCCAATTGGGGTAAGCCATTCCGCGATGATCTTCCTCAGTTGCCGTAAGAGGTTTTCAGCTGTGTGCGTATTCTGGAAACCGGTGATACAAAGCGTAGCCTGCCTAGGAAAGAGTTGGCGTTTGCGAGATGCTGCTACTGGTGCCGCCGCTGCTGTTCTTGCGGCGGGAGTCCATACATCTACCCAGTGGGCTGTCACAGTCATATAGTCCTGACCCTGCCCTGCTCCACTTGTCCACATGTCCGTGGTTAAGTGGACATTGGGTACAACTGCATTTTTTAGGACACTGGTGAGTCTTTTTCTGACGTCCGTGTACATTCTCGGTATCGCCTGCCTAGAGAAGTGGAACCTAGATGGTATTTGGTAACGGGGGCACACTGCCTCAATAAATTGTCTAGTTCCCTGTGAACTAACGGCGGATACCGGACGCACGTCTAACACCAACATAGTTGTCAAGGCCTCAGTTATCCGCTTTGCAACAGGATGACTGCTGTGATATTTCATCTTCCTCGCAAAGGACTGTTGGACAGTCAATTGCTTGGTGGAAGTAGTAAAAGTGGGCTTACGACTTCCCCTCTGGGATGACCATCGACTCCCAGCAGCAACAACAGCAGCGCCAGCAGCAGTAGGCGTTACACGCAAGGATGCATCGGAGGAATGCCAGGCAGGAGAGGACTCGTCAGAATTGCCAGTGACATGGCATGCAGGACTATTGGCATTCCTGGGGAAGGAGGAAATTGACACTGAGGGAGTTGGTGGGGTGGTTTGCGTGAGCTTGGTTACAAGAGGAAGGGATTTACTGGTCAGTGGACTGCTTCCGCTGTCGCCCAAAGTTTTTGAACTTGTCACTGACTTATTATGAATGCGCTGCAGGTGACGTATAAGGGAGGATGTTCCGAGGTGGTTAACGTCCTTACCCCTACTTATTACAGCTTGACAAAGGCAACACACGGCTTGACAAATGTTGTCCGCATTTCTGGTGAAATACTTCCACACCGAAGAGCTGATTTTTTTGGTATTTTCACCAGGCATGTCAACGGCCCTATTCCTCCCACGGACAACAGGTGTCTCCCCGGGTGCCTGACTTAAACAAACCACCTCACCATCAGAATCCTCCTTGTCAATTTCCTCCCCAGCAACACCCATATCCTCCTCATCCTGGTGTACTTCAACACTGACATCTTCAATCTGACTATCAGGAACTGGACTGCGGGTGCTCCTTCCAGCACTTGCAGGGGGCGTGCAAATGGTGGAAGGCACATGCTCTTCACGTCCAGTGTTGGGAAGGTCAGGCATCGCAACCGACACAATTGGACACTCCTTGTGGATTTGGGATTTCGAAGAACGCACAGTTCTTTGCGGTGCTTTTGCCAGCTTGAGTCTTTTCAGTTTTCTAGCGAGAGGCTGAGTGCTTCCATCCTCATGTGAAGCTGAACCACTAGCCATGAACATAGGCCAGGGCCTCAGCCGTTCCTTGCCACTCCGTGTGGTAAATGGCATATTGGCAAGTTTACGCTTCTCCTCCGACAATTTTATTTTAGATTTTGGAGTCCTTTTTTTACTGATATTTGGTGTTTTGGATTTTACATGCTCTGTACTATGACATTGGGCATCGGCCTTGGCAGACGACGTTGCTGGCATTTCATCGTCTCGGCCATGACTAGTGGCAGCAGCTTCAGCACGAGGTGGAAGTGGATCTTGATCTTTCCCTAATTTTGGAACCTCAACATTTTTGTTCTCCATATTTTAATAGGCACAACTAAAAGGCACCTCAGGTAAACAATGTAGATGGATGGATACTAGTATACTTATGGATGGACGAGCGACTGCCGACACAGAGGTAGCTACAGCCGTCGACTACCGTACTGTGTCTGCTGCTAATATAGACTGGATGATAATGAGATGAAATCAATATATATATATATAATATCACTAGTACTGCAGCCGGACAGGTATATATATTTATTATGTAATGACTGATGACGGACCTGCTGGACACTGTCAGCTCAGCAGCACCGCAGACTGCTACAGTAAGCTACTATAGTAGTATGTATAAAGAAGAAAGGAAAAAAAAAAAACCACGGGTAGGTGGTATACAATTATGGATGGACGAGCGACTGCCGACACAGAGGTAGCTACAGCCGTGGACTACCGTACTGTGTCTGCTGCTAATATAGACTGGATGATAAGGAGATGAAATCAATATATATATATATATAATATCACTAGTACTGCAGCCGGACAGGTAGATATATTTATTATGTAATGACTGATGACGGACCTGCTGGACACTGTCAGCTCAGCAGCACCGCAGACTGCTACAGTAAGCTACTATAGTAGTATGTATAAAGAAGAAAGAAAAGAAAAAAAACCACGGGTAGGTGGTATACAATTATGGATGGACGAGCGACTGCCGACACAGAGGTAGCTACAGCCGTGGACTACCGTACTGTGTCTGCTGCTAATATAGACTGGATGATAAGGAGATGAAATCAATATATATATATATATATATATATATAATATCACTAGTACTGCAGCCGGACAGGTATATATATTTATTATGTAATGACTGATGACGGACCTGCTGGACACTGTCAGCTCAGCAGCACCGCAGACTGCTACAGTAAGCTACTATAGTAGTATGTATAAAGAAGAAAGAAAAAAAAAAAAACACGGGTAGGTGGTATACAATTATGGATGGACGAGCGACTGCCGACACAGAGGTAGCTACAGCCGTGGACTACCGTACTGTGTCTGCTGCTAATATAGACTGGATGATAAGGAGATGAAATCAATATATATATATATATAATATCACTAGTACTGCAGCCGGACAGGTATATATATTTATTATGTAATGACTGATGACGGACCTGCTGGACACTGTCAGCTCAGCAGCACCGCAGACTGCTACAGTAAGCTACTATAGTAGTATGTATAAAGAAGAAAGAAAAAAAAAAAACCACGGGTAGGTGGTATACAATTATGGATGGACGAGCGACTGCCGACACAGAGGTAGCTACAGCCGTGGACTACCGTACTGTGTCTGCTGCTAATATAGACTGGATGATAAGGAGATGAAATCAATATATATATATATATATATATAATATCACTAGTACTGCAGCCGGACAGGTATATATATTTATTATGTAATGACTGATGACGGACCTGCTGGACACTGTCAGCTCAGCAGCACCGCAGACTGCTACAGTAAGCTACTATAGTAGTATGTATAAAGAAGAAAGAAAAAAAAAAACCACGGGTAGGTGGTATACAATTATGGATGGACGAGCGACTGCCGACACAGAGGTAGCTACAGCCGTGGACTACCGTACTGTGTCTGCTGCTAATATAGACTGGATGATAAGGAGATGAAATCAATATATATATATATATATATATATATATATAATATCACTAGTACTGCAGCCGGACAGGTATATATATTTATTATGTAATGACTGATGACGGACCTGCTGGACACTGTCAGCTCAGCAGCACTGCAGACTGCTACAGTAAGCTACTATAGTAGTATGTATAAAGAAGAAAGAAAAAAAAAAACACGGGTAGGTGGTATACAATTATGGATGGACGAGCGACTGCCGACACAGAGGTAGCTACAGCCGTGGACTACCGTACTGTGTCTGCTGCTAATATAGACTGGATGATAATGAGATGAAATCAATATATATATATATAATATCACTAGTACTGCAGCCGGACAGGTATATATATTTATTATGTAATAACTGATGACGGACCTGCTGGACACAGTCAGCTCAGCAGCACCGCAGACTGCTACAGTAAGCTACTATAGTAGTATGTATAAAGAAGAAAGAAAAAAAAAAACCACGGGTAGGTGGTATACAATATTATATATATATATTATATACAATTATATATATATATATATATATATATATATTAAACTGGTGGTGACTGGTGGTCAGGTCACTGGTCACACTATCAGCAACTTTCAAGTAGTACTCCTAAGCAGACAATCACAATATATATTATACTGGTGGTCAGTGTGGTCACAATGGCAGTGTGGCACTCTGGCAGCAAAAGTGTGCACTGTACGTTATATGTACTCCTGAGTCCTGCTCTCAGACTCTAACTGCTCCCCACTGTCAGTGTCTCCCCCACAAGTCAGACAATATACAGTCACACTATCTATCACTTCAGCAAGTTACTAGTACTCCTCCTAATGCTCCCCAAAATTACTACTGTGTCTCTCTCTACTGTCTCACTCTTTTCTCTATAAACGGAGAGGACGCCAGCCACGTCCTCTCCCTATGAATCTCAATGCACGTGTGAAAATGGCGGCGACGCGCGGCTCCTTATATAGAATCCGAGTCTCGCGATAGAATCCGAGCCTCGCGAGAATCCGACAGCGGGATGATGACGTTCGGGCGCGCTCGGGTTAACCGAGCAAGGCGGGAAGATCCGAGTCGCTCGGCCCCGTGTAAAAAAACATGAAGTTCGGGCGGGTTCGGATTCCGAGGAACCGAACCCGCTCATCCCTACTAAATACGTGGAACCCCTGTCCAATGTATCCCCAGTATTTAAACAACCAGGACCGTCTCAAAGAGCCCGAGGCTGGTTATACTAAGGAGGGGGGACCTCACGCAATTTTTTTTTTTTACCCATTCAGACCCTTCTCCATTAAGTTAATGGAAGCCCTGGACAACAGAATTGCATTCATGTCCTCCTCCCACTCCCTTCCCAGTCCCAAACACTCGTTTTTTTTTTCTATAAAAATTTACAATATATAACAAGTATGATGAGCAGGCAGGCAGTGGGCATTGGCGGCATCGGAGTGAGATGCAAATTAGTGGCGGAGGGCTGGGTCAGTTTATGGTGGGCCAGTTTGTAAGCCGGTGGCAGCGGGCATCGACTCAGGGACAGTAGCGGGCATTGGCTCGGCGGTGGTAGGGGTCATCGGCAGATTCGGCGGACATTATGGCTGTAGTGCCTCACCAGCCACTGACCTCACCGCACGCCACTGCCTCCAGCCATACTGAAGCTTAACAGAATTATAATCTTGCCCATCTTGCATGTCCTAAAAAAACCTGTCACATTGTATGTCTCCCCCTGAGGAGACATCTAAGTGTGACATTTGGGGGGGGTATTAATGTGATTTGTGTCACTAAGCCCCACCCTTGCTGCGTAATGGCCATGAATAATGCAGTGTGGGGCGAGGCTTAGTAATGCAACACAAATTTAGGGCTTCTGCACTTTAGGGCCATCCTGATAAATAGTCCTATAAACATCCTACAGCTACAATAGCCATATGAGCATCTTGTTATTTTATTGATCCACAAGGTCATTTAACAGTTTGTACTATGAATTGTGGTTACATTTAGAATGGCGTACACTGGTGACTGGTCTGTGGGTCGGTAATACAGAGAAACGGGACGCTAGGAGCACTGAGTGACGACATATACATAATCTCATGAACCAAGGGAAATGGGGAAGTGGTACACTAACCCTTAAGTGTATAATAAGAGGTGGATTACTCGGTATCCGGACTCAAGGTCGACACCAAAAAGGTCGACACACATTATGTCGACACCTGCAATAGGTCGACATGGACAAATGGTCGACGTGGAAAAAAGGTCGACATGAGTTTTTCACCTTTTATTTTTCATTTTTTGAACTTTTTCCATACTTTGCGATCCATGTGGACTACAAGTGCCGAGCGCAAAAAAAACACCCAAAAAACATAAAAAACGAATGTCGACCTTTTTCCATGTCGACCTGGTTCATGTCAACCTGTTGTCCATGTCGACCTATTTCAGGTGTCGACCTTTGGCGTGTCGACCAATTGGTGTTGACCTAAGTGGTGTCGACCCATTCGGTGTCCACCTGGAGTCCCATACCTGGATTACTCCAATGGTGCCTAAAGTGAATGGTGTTAAGCAAAGTAATACCATGGAGGGTCTGCCATGAGTATATACATCATGTATGGCAGTACATGTGTCACAGCTGATACTTATGTTTTCCTATGACATTGCTGGAACTGTTAGTGCCACTAGAGCTTACATTATATGTATTTTACCTTAAGGTACCCAATGGCCATGGGGAGCAGGAAAGCAGAGATCCTGGCTGCAGGCTGCCGTTCAGCTGGGGATGGTACACATTTCATTTTCTTCTCCATTATTGCATTACTTCCAGCAAACACTGAGCCTTTGTTCTCTTGTACACATGCACCATCTTCACGAACATCACTGGAAAGGTGGTGCTGCGGAGGAGGGACAGCTTGTCTGCACACAAGGTAAGCTGTATAGCTGGGATAGGGTCCCGCAGCTCAGAAGAAGGGTCCCACTACACATGAGCCCCCTTGGGTGTTAATACACCCCTGTCATGAGCAGAGCTAGACACACAACTTCAGCGGTGCAGGATAGCCCCCCCCCCCCCCATCAGTGGTTGGCCATGCGTTTCACTTTCATATTCTCCCTACTTTTTTCAAAAGTACCTGTCACGGCTGTGGGTTTTGTGAAAACGGACTAGGGGGGGTAATTGAGATCTGATCACTGGGCTGCGTTTTTTGTTGTCCTGCGTTCAGATAGTCGCCACCTACAGGGGGAGTGTATTTTCAGCGTACAAGTGTGCGATGCTATGTGTACGCCGAGCTGCTAAAATTCAGTGTGTGCAGTCTCTGCGCAGCCCAGGACTTACTTCTCCAGTGTGATAGAATCAGGCTGATCGGGCCGGAGCTGACGTCAGACGCACACTCCATGAAAACGCTTGGGAACGACTGCGTTTTTCCAAACACTCCCAGTAAACGGTCAGTTACCACCCATGAACGGCCTATTCCTGCCAATCACCTTGCGAACGCCCGTGCAAATGGATTTTTTGCACCATCCCACCGCTGACCAGCGATGCCCTTTGTTGTTGTACGATGCGCGTGCGCATTGTGGTGCATACGCATGCGCATTTAGTACCTGATCGCCTGCTGTGTGAAAATGCACAGCAGCGATCAGATCTGAGTTACCCCCTAGATCGGATTACTGGGTCTGGGCTTGGGAGCTGTGGACAGAATTGTGCAGTGTTTAAGTACGATCTCCTCATGCAGACGTGGCAGTTGGCTGAGGAACGTAGGACTGGAGGAGACCAGCTATACGGGTTCTGATACACTGGTGTAGTGGACCACCAGTGCAAAGGGTAGCTGGAATGTCACCGGGAACGGAAAGTCTTAATGTAGACTAGTAGTTGGGATGCTGGGCGGAACCAGCAATGCAGATTTACTTAGAATGCTGGATGAGGACATCAATACAGGTTTTCTGGAGTACTAGACGGAACCAGCACAGCAGGTTTAATGTGAATGCTGAATGGAGTCAGCGATGTAGGTTTTCTGGAGTGCTGGACGGAACCAGAACAGCAGGTTTTCTGTGAATGCTAAATGGAGTCAGCAATGCAGGTTTTCTGGAGTGCTGGATGAAATGCAGAACAGTCACACCAATGCACCTGGACATGCTGTGATGGAAATAGCGGTATGGCCCTTTAATATCAGCCAGGGAGTCAGGTGGTGCTGGATGGATAAAGAACTAATACAACTGGAGTTGCAGGAGCTCACTACATGCTGAGAGCCAACAAAGCACTGACAGTTTGCCAGTGCTGGGACTTGGAACTTATACCCTGTGGCAGTCCCCAAACCATACACTGTGACCGGGGACGCCCTAACCCTTACACTAACATGATAATGCAAATAATGTAATTAAAAATAACCTCTGTGCCGGGTCCCCTTCGGTGCTCAGTCGCCGCTCTGGCCAGTTCAGTGAGAGTGCGGGAGTTGGGGTGGGGGCAGGTGTAGTGAACCCGGCTTCGACCATCGCTATGCTGCTGCTCCTGGGCCAGGCTCGTTGAAGAGACCTTTGGCCGAGGCCAGTGAGAGGATGCTGCTGGACTTGTTAACTTTCTCAAGGTCCCCCATTGGTAGAACAGCATCACCACTTTTCACGGCTAGCGGCACCTGGAAGTGCCCGCTAGCCTAACTTCCAGATTGTATTCCAATGAACCACAAGTACTGGAAGCAGTGTGAGCCAGCCCAGCCTGAGTGTGAATCGGCCTGGCTGAGTGGGATATGGGACAAGCCCATCGAAAATCTGACATGGTGCCCTGGTGGGCCAATCGCCCCTGGTAGCACCTATGGTAGCTACGCCCTTGTATATAAATATGTAACTGTGACAGGGAAGGTGGCCCCTCTCAGCTGTGGGTCCCAAAGCAGCTGCACCTATGGTAGCTACACCCTGCATATAACACATGTAATTGTGACAGGGAAGGTTGCCCCTCTCAGCTCTGCATAGCAGCTGCACTCCCTGTACTTATGGTAGCTACATCCTTGTATATAACACATGTAACGGTGACAGGGAAAGTGGCCCCTCTCAGCACTGGGCCCCATAGCATCTGCACTCCTCGCACCTATGGTAGCTACACCCTTGTATATAAGACATGTAACTGTGACAGGGAAGGTGGCCCCTCTCAGCTCAGGGCCCCATAGCAGTTGCACACCCTGCACCTATGGTAGCTACACCCTGTATATAACACATGTAGAGTAACTGTGACAGGGAAGGTGACCTCTCTCAGCTCTGGGTCCCATAGTATCTGCACTCCCTGCACCTATGGTAGCTACACCCTGTATATAACACATGTAACTGTGACAGGTAAGGTGGCCCTCTCAGCTCTGGGCCCCATAGCAGCTGCATTCCCTGCACCTATGGTAGCTACGCCCTTGGCGAGCCCGCATGGGGCTCTGTTGCACTCGTACCTCCACCGGCAATCTGGCAGCCAGGATCCCGGCTTAGGATGCTGCCCGCTGGGATCCCAACCGCCGGTTACACGATCCCAACGCATGATAGAGCATATGGTACTTGCCTATTCTCCCGCAATGTCTTGGAGACTCCAGGATAGCAGGCACCAAGGTGTAGGCATATCTTCAGTAATGCCTCAGTTCCACATGCTGATGCCCACTTCCCGTGTGAAGTGACCAGTCCAGGCGAGCTGATGATGCTATTCCTGCTGAATCCCATCATCATGGCCCCTTCCCCCGCTTTACAATGATGTCATTTTGGCTTTATATACAGTACTGTGCCTTGATGATGCGATTCTGCTGTCATGCCCCTGCACTGCCCACATGGTTGCGCCATACCCCTCCCAACTGGCAGCCAGGAACTTGGTAAGTGTGTGATATCTGGGCCCTGTAGCTCACCAGCAAAAAAGTATCTATTTTTTAACCATTTCATCACCCCCACATCCACTGCATACAATGGGGTCTATGTACTAAGCCTTGGAGAGAGATAAAGTCGATGGAGATAAAGTACCAGCCAATCAGCTCCTGTCATTTTTCAAACCCAGCCTATGATAGCGTTAATAATTAGCCACTATATTGGGTTATAATAATCAAATGCTTTAATATATGAAAAGCTGTGTTTAGGCAAGGTTTGGACATATTTTCAGACTGATATATAGAATATTGGAACTATAAGTTAGTCACGCACACCATTGTTTGAAAGGGAAGTAGCTAGCGTCCTGTTCTCTCATGAGAAACAGAAATGCATCTAAATGTAGTTCTCAGAGGAAATTGAGAACAGTAGATAGGCGGATGTGAAAGGATGTTGCCAGGGCGTAGTGGAGCTAGGAATGTATGACGTTATTATGCTATACATTTACGGGAAAATATGTATTGAATGTTACAAAATGGAAGGGACGTAGCTTACGCTGAACCAATGTTTAGACTGTAACCCCTCCTTTTGGGGAAGAGATGTGGGCTGGCCAACTATGGCTGAATGTGAAATGTGTGTATAAAAATGCTAACAGACCAAAATAAATTCAGAATACTTGTGAGACATATCCTGTGTGGTTGTTTCATTTAAGTGTTCTCCCAACGCGTTGGCCCCTGCTTCAAAGAGGTGACTTGATACTTGGAGAATTATTTCTTTAGTGACCAGACGGAGCTGATGAGGCAGCGCCATCATTACATGGGGGCTCGTCCGGGATGACTGATTCAAGAAGAGACATCTAATGAATAATTTCTGTTTTGGAATTGACCGGCTCTCACAGACTCTGATAAATACCCGGGGTGAGTGATAATTGTTACTCAAAATCAGATTCTCTGAGTGTCGTTCTAAGTACATTATAGAAATCATTTATGTCCTTTTTGACCGTCATCATAGAACCCGATTATCTTGTCACACATCCCCTAGACTAACTGAATTATATTGTATTTCTTAAAGCAGATAAGGTGTATTGCTTGTTGCAGCTTAAAGCAGATAAGGTGTATTGCTTGTTGCAGCTTAAAGCAGATAAGGTGTATTGCTTGTTGCAGCTTAAAGCAGATAAGGTGTATTGCTTGTTGCAGCTTAAAGCAGATAAGGTGTATTGCTTGTTGCAGCTTAAAGCAGATAAGGTGTATTGCTTGTTGCAGCTTAAAGCAGATAAGGTGTATTGCTTGTTGCAGCTTAAAGCAGATAAGGCGTATTGCTTGTTGCAGCTTAAAAAACAGATAAGGCATATTGCTTGTTGTTGTTTATATGTTTATGTGTTGTATATGTGTATGAATGTTGGTTCGGCCTTTACGGGAACTGTATGTTTTAGCTGGAATTTGGGGTATCGCCGGCCAACGGTTGCCGCCTCAATGAACAGCTTACTGTCTTGTCTGTGTCACGTATCTGTCTGTTAAACTGTCTGTTTTAAGTATAAAAAATAAGTGTGTAAAGTGTATAAAGGTGGTTAGTCCATAAGATCATCAAAGATGACCCTTGGCATTTGCTATCAAAGGCTTGTCCTGTCTTCTGTCAATGGTAGCCCCTGGGTGATTTATGAGATAAAAAAAATAAAAAAATAAAAAAAAGAAAAGAAAAAAACCAAACCTAGCCTTTACAATTGATCTACTCAGTGTTATATGTTATATAAGTATATTGTGGTTGAAAGTTTGTTTCAAATTTGTTTGTCAAATGCTTTATTAGCGCATGCGATCGCAGAGCAACCAGTGCTGTGTTAGGGAACAAAGGAATACCTTGGTTGAAACTTTATGCAAAACTAACCAGTGAATTTTTTGCAATATAGATAAGCATCTCAGCATGAGAAAGGTGTTTTTACAGAATTGTGATTATTTTGGAATGTCATTTAAATGCTCAAATGTTATCAGTGCATAGAAATGAACCATATCCTTTATGCTTAGCTGATTAACCTACTGATCATTGTAAAAAAAATACCAGCAGTGTGTCCAACAAGTTTTCAGTAATGTTAGAAGACTGAATATGGTGTTTAGATTGCATGTATTGTAAATGTGATATATTACAGTCAGACAAGTAAATTAATCTTCAGAAGAAACAGGAAAAAGGAGATAAAAGTGTGTGTCCAGACAAAACCTAAGCCAGTGATACATAGTTAACTTCTCACACAACTAGACATATCCCTCGTTGCCGCAAGTGGATACGGCCACACCCAAAGGGCTTAATTACCCCAATGGGAGGGACAGGGAGTAGAATGGAAACGCGTTCACCTATAGAGATTGTTGTGATGAAAGAAGGGAGGAAAAGCATCAAACACATTGATGCCATTCTTAAAAGGGCCAATTTTCCAAAAAACGGAATATTGGATCCACAGGCTTGGAAAAGATTTCAAGTCACAGACGGTCACTGGTTACAGAGAAAGGGTTATCTGGACACTGTAAATATATGGCAAACTGTTTCACAGGAAATTGAAGATGAAAAAACACAGAGAAGGGAAGATGATTTGTCTGATGTAATGCCACCACCCTATGCTCCAATAATACATAATACCATTAACAGTGGTATACCCACTGAAGGTGTAGCAGGGGGGTCAGCTCCCTCAGTAGTGCCAGTACAAGCAGAACAAAAGACACCTGCTGTTACAGGAGCCTTATATCCCTCACTAGCACCAGTACAAGCAGAACAAAAGACACCTGCTGTTACAGGAGCCTTATATCCCTCACTAATACCAATGCATGCAGAACAAAATACACCTGAAAAACGTTATTTAAATGCTTTAAGTTTGGTAGAGAACCCAGAAGGTACACTGGTCCTTAGAGATGTAAACCAGTACCCTGAAAGAAAGTGTCCTGTTTGTGAGAGATGTGTCCCGGAGGGCAGTGAAAAATGTCCATTTTGTGGTAACTGGGTAGACCCAAACTCAGGACCATGTGAATCACAAAATGTTAATGATGGGGGAAATGTAAAACCACAAGTTCCGTGGATGTTAAAGAGATTGTGGGATTTCAATAATAGTCCTGATAAAAGTCCAAAAGCAGTACCTGGTGATAGATACCACGTACTGCCTATCAGAGTTCATAGCCACCCTAATCCCAGACATACAACTGACAGGTTACCTGGGGCTGATGGATATATTGCAGAATATGTGGAGCAGGAACAATACATACCCTGGCTCCCTTCAGAGGTTATGCGTACTATAAATGACTTACCAGATATCAGAAAAAGTCCTGCTGAATTTGAAAAGAAAATTAAACAAGCTACTGTTGTGTATAGACCATGTTGGGTTGACTTAGAACAGGTTCTTAAAACCTCCATAGGAATAGGTGAATATAATAAAGTTTTAGCTATAACCACCCAAGCTGCAGATGGTGATAGAGGGGAAATTAAGGCAGCTCCCCCTGAAGCTAACCGTTATACTCTAGCTTCAGGCTTGCAACTGTTATATAGAGTACAAGTCAGGTGTGCGCAGATCAGAGACACTGCCCCAGCTGAACCTGATCTGGTACAAAGAAACCTCAGCATAAGGGAATACTATGACAAGTTGTCAGTTAAACAAGAGAATTAAGGATTTCCCATTGCAGAGGTTAACAATGCCAGACTGTTCAAGACCAGGTTCCTTAATGGACTTAGACCTGAATACAGGCAGCAGCTGTATGCTGTCCGATAAGAAGCAAATTTGATGAACATTACCTCACTAGTAGAAGTCCTAGAAGGGATTCAAGATAATGAGAAGGAAAGAAGGGATAAGAGAACTTCCAAAGCACCAGCTGTTACTATACATGTAGTGCAGGCTGCCCAGTCTAACACCAAGACAATTAAGGTCCAAAATCAAGGTAAAGGTGTTAATAACTCCAGGCCCTATGAAAGGATTTGCCCTTATATTCTTTAACCCTCGATGTGATGGCCTCTTAGACGTCTGGAGTGTGAACTTTTAGCCACAAGGTACATGCACAACACAAGCAGTAAAGATTCACACTGTTTATTATGAGGTTAACAAAAGTATATAAGACAATGCATATGGGTGTAACTGACATGTCGTTACACTCCCATTGGCTCGCCAGCAGCCACCAGGCAGAATAGAAAAAGGCGGATGTTCATATATGGGTTTTCTACAAGTTTCTCAAAACATTTAACAAAGTCTGTAACAGGTTTCATCTGGTATAGAACTGTCCTTGAGAAACGGACACATACAAGCCTGGTATTGTATGAGGAGATAAAGGTATCCTGGCACAGGGTAATACGTATCTATGCAAACACATAACAGTTCATATAGCATGTTTTAACCCTTCATTAGGGAGGTAGAAATATTCACTTTTACACTATACTTATTATAAGGAAATTGATCATATAAAAAGTAATATTTACAAAGACAGAAGAGCTAACCCTTCAATCCCCTCTTAGAATCATGATTATTATATGACATGATTCTTGAGTGAGGCTCCTTTCTTGTTCCTCCAGTTCTTGAGATATTGGACATAATCGTCGGGTCCCTTACTATCAGAGGAGGTGACAGGACTGGTGGTTATATCATAGTACATCAGGGCCTTATCAATGCCTTTGGAGGTAAGTTTCTTTCCACAGGGAATTACACAATAAACTATAATGCCTACAAGAATTAAAGTTACAAGTATGAATATGCTTATTTGCACAATACCCTGGTGGGAAGGTTTTTAAATTTCTCCCTGTGGTGGTGTTAGATGTATAACAGGTATAGTTTCCAGGATATATGGTTATGGTGCTTCCTGGGTTGGGATTTTTTGACAATATGGGATATTCCCTTTTCCACATTTCGCACTGACTGTCATTTGTTTTGGTGTCATTAAAAAGGCTGAAAAAAAACAATTTTCCTGTTCTAGGGGTATATTAAGGGGCACTGTACCTAGGTGGGGCCTAGATTTGCCACAGACATAACAGTTGCTTTTATTGTGTTTGTTAGCACTATACTTCATCCATTCCAACCAAAAATTAATAGACAATCTTTGAAGTAAGTTCAGATGTTGACCATATCTGTTTCTGGCAGCTGATGGGCGATATCCCCAATCTGTTCCTGTATTCCACCCCACAGCTTCCCAGGAATTACAATTAGATCCATAATATCTAATGTCATAGTACCATTCGTCAGTAACACAAATATATACTGTCTCAGACATTCCTGATTTCCTTCTTTGTTGTATATAACATAAAATAGTCAAGGATATATGTGGCTACGTGTGTGTTAGAGGAATTATACCACAAGGTGGGGATCCCATTAGTGTGTGTAATATCAACCTCACATATTGTGTGGTGAGTGAGGGCCAGTAGGGCTATCAAGGTAGTCCCCAGGATAAAGATAGGGGACAGGTTCCTCATCTTCTTCTGTTCTTCTTTCTTCGCTAGGTGGGAGGTCAGGGCTGTCTGCCCCGGTTCGTACCTCACTGGAATCACTTGCTTCCCTCTCTAGGTCTGGTCTAGGAACCTTTTTTACTCGGGATGCATGGATCCAGGTAGGACTTTCCTCTGTCAGGACTGCTGTTCGGGTAACTGCTACGACCTCTGTCTCTGGACCATAGGTGAAGTCTCCTGGGCTCTTGTTCCTGGGGAGCACCTTCACCACGACTCTGTCTCTGACTTTAAAGGGGTGTGTAGGTTCCTGTGGATTCAAAAGGGTTTTTACAAACAACCTCATGTTCAATTTCATTCAGTTTTGTTATCAGGGACCTGACATACTCTTCTCTGATGAGTTCTAGATCTCCTTCCTGTATTACTAGTGGTTTCTTAGCCCAGGGTGTAGGAAAAGGGTCTACCCATTAGTATTTCAAAGGGTGAGTATCCTAGAGTTTTCTGTGGGGTATTCAAGATGCTGGTGTTTAGCTTTATTAGGGTTGTTCCTGAGGCAAGTGATGCATCTGCTAACATACTGGTCCACAAGTGATTTGGCATTGGTAACATAAAAATCATTGGTTAGTAGGAGGAGTGTTGTGGCTTCACCACGGTGACCAACACCACGGCACTGGGCAACGAGCAAAGGGGCACTGGACTGGGGTATACAGGGTTTCCCCTCTTTGCAGATTAATCCTGATTTAGGATTTTTTCTGCAGAATTGGGTAAGTCCAGTCGGAGAGATCAGTATTAGTCGCAGCAGCTTGAAGTTGAGTGAGCAGATGGACGTTGTCAAGGGAGGGACATGCTCTAGTGAGTGCAATGAGTTCTGCAGCTTGCGCGGACTGATAAGGTATTGGTAGGGTTTCCAACACAGTGTCAGGGAGGGTGACAATGGCATAGCCAGCCTGGTATGTATTGTCATTGGGCCCACTACAGGAGCCGTCAACAAAAACTATGTCTGCGCCTGATATGGGAACGGGAGACATGTCAAGTCTGGGAGAAGTTTCAGCTTCAATGGAAGCAGCACAGTCATGTAGGTCGGGTGGTTCATCCTCGGGACCTTTCAAGCCTAAAAGGGCATTGAGAATGGGTGCAGGGCCAGAAGAACTAGCAGTGTACTTAATGGTAAGGGTAGGGTTACTCAAAAGGAGTACTTCATATCCACTAAGGCGTTGTGCTGACATGTGCTGTGTGTGTAAGCTTTTAAGTATTGCCAGGACATCATGTGTGGTGTGGAGTACTGTGATGTGGCCTAAAGTGAGGGTAGTGGCCATTTCTGCAACCATTGCACAGGCTGCCAAAGCCCTGAGGCAGGCAGGCATACCTTGCACAGACACTGGCATGACTTTGGGAAAAAAATGCCACGGGGCGCAACTTCCCTCCATGAAACTGTGTGAGCACCCCCGCCATGGTTTTACAATTGTCCCTTGCATATAGATGGAAAGGTAGTACATAATTGGGGAGGCCAAGTGCCGGACTTTTCATCAACATACATTTTAAACTTTCATATGCAGTTAACATTTCTTGTGACCATTGTACAGTTTTAGGTTTGTCCTTCAGTGTGGCTTGTCTCAAAATGTTATCATAATAAGAGCAATCAGAAATCCACTGTCTGCAGTAATTTACCATACCCAGGAAGGACAGTAGTTCCCTCTGGGTAGTTGGGGTGACCAGGCCCAATACAGACTGTATGCGTTGTGGACTGACTTTCCTCTCTCCCTGAGTGAGCACAAAACCTAAGTAATCAACATGCTTTTTACACCATTGCATTTTTATTTTGGACACCTTGTGTCCACATTCACAAAGCCAGTTTAGTAATGAAACACCATCCTCTCGGCAGGCCTCCTCAGTTTGACTACAGAGCAGCAGATCATCTGCATACTGTAGCAGGACTGAACCATGGTGAGGTTGCCAGGGCCTCAATGTGGCCTGGAGACAACAGGTGCGTCAATAATCTGCACCAGGTAAGTTGTTTACCCTCAAAAGAAAAGGCAAAAAGTAATTGTGTCTGTGAATCTACAGGTATGCTGAAAAAAGGCATTCTTCAAATCAATTACAGAGAAGAACGCAGCATCTGCAGGGATTGCAGAAATGAGTGAGTTTACATCTGGAACAATTGGTGCAATTGGGACAATTAGCTGATTGATCGCTCTGAGATTCTGTACAAATCTTATACTGCCATCAGCTTTGGCAACAGGGTTCACAGGAGTACAGTATGGTGATACAATATGTCTGAGAATACCCTGTTGTAAGAATTGCTGTATCATGGGGCGGAGACCTTCTATCTTTTCTGGTGAGAGGGGATACTGCATAAGTCAGAACACAAAACACTGGTTGTTGCACCGCTGTCCACTAAAAAGGGAATTTTACTTCCATTTATAATAAGTGGCAGCAGAGGTGAATCTTTACTATGACGGGTGAGTTGAATAAAGGCTGGGATACCCTCCTCCGGGCCCCGTCAGTGCGCGGGGTCTTTGGAATCTTCCCTGACTGCGGGTTTGGTTCTGTCTGTCAAAGCGTCTGGAGTTCTGATAGTTATGAGTGGGTGGGGAAATGAGTAAGCTTTCTGAGTTAAGCAAAGGTAAGCCAGCGTCATCTGTCCAGCAGTCCTTTGCAAGCTTGGCGCAAATAAGATATACAGCCATCGAGGGTAATAGTGGGCTTGGGACAGTGTTTTACTATTATCTAAACTCTGGGTTATTGGTGCGTTAGGGATAGAGCTAGTGGACGCACCCTCCAGCAGTGAAGTTGGAGGCGATCCCATCTAGTGTGAAAGGGTTACTGCTGCCAAGAGATTTGTGTCTCTGAGCGCAGGATACATTGGAATGCAAGGGGGAGGGAGAGGGATTTCAAAGATTTATAGTTTCTCTGCAGCGTCGCTTCTGTGCTGTTGGAAACTGACATTTTTTCTTAAATCTCCATATAGAAAAGGTAATTACTGCCTTCCCGTAGGAATGGGTCCTGTCCTGCTTTCTCTGTCCATCCCGCTAAATTATCCACCCATGGGTTAACTAAGTAATACTCTGAGGTGGAGTTACGGGCAACATACTCCTTACATGTTTCCCCTGGTAAAGGTGGGGGGTAAATGACTGTCTTACTCTGACCCCCTCCCATAGTAAAAAATGCAATTTACACCAACGTTCTATGCAATTTTACAATAACAATGCAATTTACAATAACTTTCTATGCATGCATCAGCTTAACCAGTTAATTAGTCATTGACAATATCACAATATTATCTGTATAGTGAGAACATGAAATCTTTTGACGAGTACGATACTTACCATTCGTACAAGATGTCAGAAAAATACAGCGTTTTAAACAGGAAGCAAGAAAAGTGTTTGAGTAAAGATATCTGGCAGACGAAAACTTACCAGCCGTCTGGACCAAATATAAGAACTTATCTCACTACAAACATACAAGTATAGACGATCAAATCGAGGTATAATCTACGTTACGTATAGACCTCAGGTCTATTTTTTAAGTATCCCAGATACTGACGTCTTTGGAGAATTGCGCTTGGACCCCTGGTCCTTTCTCAGACGTATCTTTAAGTCCCAGACATTAAAGATTCTATGGTATCCCTGATACCTGTTTTATGCTTTTACATAAAACTTCGTAATATTAAGTCCCGGACTTAAATATTACCTTGTCACGTGTTCCCGGAACACTGACACGGATTCAGCTTCAGTGTATGACCGCAATCCTGTATGGCAAAGACAGACAATAAATTCTCTATCTTTACCATTCAGGGACGATCACTGAATCCCGGACATAGCCCCCAGCTGAAAGGATTTGCCCTTATATTCTTTAACCCTCGATGTGATGGCCTCTTAGACGTCTGGAGTGTGAACTTTTAGCCACAAGGTACATGCACAACACAAGCAGTAAAGATTCACACTGTTTATTATGAGGTTAACAAAAGTATATAAGACAATGCATATGGGTGTAACTGACATGTCGTTACACTCCCATTGGCTCGCCAGCAGCCACCAGGCAGAATAGAAAAAGGCGGATGTTCATATATGGGTTTTCTACAAGTTTCTCAAAACATTTAACAAAGTCTGTAACAGGTTTCATCTGGTATAGAACTGTCCTTGAGAAACAGACACATACAAGCCTGGTATTGTATGAGGAGATAAAGGTATCCTGGCACAGGGTAATACGTATCTATGCAAACACATAACAGTTCATATAGCATGTTTTAACCCTTCATTAGGGAGGTAGAAATATTCACTTTTACACTATACTTATTATAAGGAAATTGATCATATAAAAAGTAATATTTACAAAGACAGAAGAGCTAACCCTTCACCCTACACCACAAGAAATGTGCAGGGTGAAGACATGACTGGTAAATGTTTTTGGTGCAAGATTTCAGGTCATCAGAAGAAAGATTGCAGAAAATACCAGGCATGGCTGAAATCTAAGGACTCTGTCCCAGCCTTCACGGTACAACAGGAATGACTGAATCCTGCTCCGGGGTCCACCTACTCAAGTGACACCTACACTGACCCCCTTAAAGGTACTGTTATGCTTACTCTACCTACAGGAAACACCTTAGAATGCCTTTTGGACACTGGAGCAGCAGTCACTGTACTTAAGAAAACTGACGTCCCAGAAGAACTCTTAACCAGCCACTATGTTGAAGGGACAGGGCTGGGAGGACAGCCCCTCCCTCTTCAGAGAAGTAAGCCAACTTCTCTCCGTATAAATGATGAACTTACACCTGTACCCATTGAATTTTTGACTTCACCCACATGCCCAGTGAATCTGCTGGGAGCTGATATCCTTAACATCATGCAAGCTACTATCCAGTATACCCCACAAGGAATCAAGTATACCAGCAACATTCCAGCTATTATGAAGCCCAACATTGAAGCTGCAATTGAAGTTTTTCTGCTACAAGAAACTGCCAAGCCCAGCTCAGAATTAACCCTTCCAGAATGGGTTACTTCTCAAGTCCCGGACAGACTATGGTCAAAAGGAAAGATGGATACTGGACTACTACGAGTTCAACCTGTCCACCTGCAGCTCAAGCCCGGAACCATACCTGTCTCAATCAGGCAGTACCCCCTTACCACTGCACAAACTGAAGCTATTACAAAGCAAATCCAAGCCTTTCAAGAAAATGGGATCATTGTCCAGTGTAGATCCCCATGGAATACTCCATTGTTTCCTGTAAAAAAGAAAGGTGGTCAAAGTCAAGGTCAAGGTCAAAGTCAAGGTCAAAGGCAAGGTCAAGGTCAAGATAAAGCACAAGAAGTACAATATAGACTTGTTCATGATCTAAGAGAAGTCAACAAGAGACTGGTGATCAATTCTCCTATTGTGCCAAATCCTCATACCTTGCTGAACCAGATCCCACCTTCAGGGGCCTGGTTCACGGTAATTGATTTGGCCAACGCCTATTTTTCCATACCGATCACTGAAGAATCACAGACAATGCTAGCCTTCACCCATGATGGAAGACAGTACTGTTGGACCAGACTTCCACAAGGAGGAGCAACTAGTCCGTCAGACTACACTGAAGCAATGTCACTCATCTTACAAGCGTGGAGACCAGTGTTTCCAGAAAACACCCAGCTCATACAGTATGTGGATGATCTACTGCTAGCTACAAGTACAGAAGACCAATGTAAACAAGAGACTGTATCACTGTTAAGATTTCTGGAAGAGCAAAATTGCAGAGCTTCTAAGGAAAAGCTTCAACTGTGCCAGCAGAGGGTTATCTTCCTTGGTCACTGTATCTCACAAGGAACCAGACACCTCACTGAAGAAAGAAAACGGCTCATTCTACAAACCAAAGTACCAAAGACCATCAAACAGACCAGATCATTCTTAGGTCTTGTCGGCTACTGCAGAGAGTGGATACCTCATGCTTCTATCTACATGCAAGTTCTGTATGATGGTACGAAGAAAGATGTACCAATCTGCACCACAGAGCAAGTTGAAGAAGCAGTTATGAAACTCAAGGCTGCCATAGCATCTCCACCGGCTTTGGGTCTGCCAGACTACACCAAGCCATTTACTCTTTATTGCCATGAGGAAAGAGGTCATGCACTTGGAGTCATTACACAGACGCATGGAAGCAAGCAGCGCCCAGTGGCTTATCTTTCAAGCAAACTGGACAACATTATCCAAGGAGCACCCACCTGCATCAGAGCAGTTGCAGCAACAGCAGTCCTCAAACAGAAATGCATAGACATTGTGCTTAATCATGAACTGATCATTCAGGTGCCACATGCGGTGACTGAAATACTACAGCAAGCCAGAACCAAGCACTTATCAGCTGCAAGACTCACCAAGTATGAAGTAGCTCTACTAAGTGCTACAAATGTCACCATCAAGAGATGTACCACCCTCAACCCAGCAACTCTACTACCAGCCCTATTGCAGGAAGAAGGAGCAGAGTGTGAATCCCTAGATTCAAAAGGAGGGAGAAGAGGAACATATATCTCTAGCAATGGTACCCAGAGTAACCAAGATGATGAGGACCACGTGAACTATAGGAATGCAGAAAGTGATGAAAATATTCACAATAAAATTTTTTCCCATGACTGCATGGCTCTGATGGAACAAGAGACTCAACCACTACCTCATGTCACAGACACAGCCCTTCCTGATGCCCAGCACAACCTCTATGTGGATGGATCAAGATACTATGATAATGGAACCCCATATACAGGGTATGCTGTTACAACAGAGACTGATATCATTGAATCAGGAAGTTTACCAGCACAGCTATCAGCACAAGCTGCAGAGCTAATAGCTCTCACCAAAGCTCTGGAGTATGCAGAGAACACAACAGCTAACATATACACAGACTCCAGATATGCCTGGGGAATTACGCAAGATTATGGTCAGATTTGGAAGAGCAGAGACTTCAAAACAGTTACAGGAAAACAGATACAACATGCAGATCTGATAAAGAAACTATTTGAAGCTCTGGACAAGCCAATCGAAGTAGCCATAATAAAGATCCAAGCACACACTAAGAATCAAACTAAAGAGACAAGAGGAAATAATTTGGCAGATGCCGAAGCAAAGAGGGCAGCCAAGAGCCCTGAAAAATCAGTAGTACAAGTAATGCTGGCTGAGAGTGAGGCCCAGGATCCAGCACACATGGCTGATCTACAGCAACTCATCCTCTTCCAGAATCAAGCAGGTCCCTTAGAAAAAGCCACATGGCAAAGGAAGGGAGCCATACAAGAACATGATACAGGACTCTGGAAGACAGAAGATAAGACATGTTTGCCAAGAGTACTATATCCAGCTATGTGTCAAGTAAGCCATGGAATCACCCATGCAGGAAAAGACCAAATGACAAAACAAGTCAATCAAAGATGGATAGCCCCAGGATTCCAAGGGGCAGCAGAGAAGCATACACAAGCATGTTGGATATGTGGAATTTCAAATCCAGGAAGTAGAACCAAGACTCCAGCAGGAGCCATTCCAAAAGCCAATATGCCATTTCAGAGACTACAGATAGACTATATTCAGATGCCAACTCATGGGCATTTTCAGTATGTACTGGTTTGTGTCGATACCTTCTCCAAATGGGTAGAAGCATTTCCAGTAGCCAAAGCCACAGCAAGGAATACAGCAAAGAAAATACTGGCTGAGATAGTATGCAGGTACGGAGTACCAGAAGTGATTGAATCAGATAGAGGAAGTCACTTCACAGGAGCAGTCATGACCCATATCATGGAAGACTTGGGCATACAGCAGGCCTTCCACACCGCCTACCGACCAGAGGCTAGTGGACTAGTGGAGAGAACGAATTATAGCATCAAGGCAAAGATCATGAAGGCAATGCAAGACACTGGGAAGGGATGGGTTGACTGTTTGCCTTTGGCACTGTTTAGTCTTAGAACTACACCTAACAAAAAGTCAGGATATTCACCATATGAAATCTTGTTTGGTAGTATACCTAAGATAGGATGTTATTATCCGCAAGAATTACAGCATAAACATGGTGATCTAACTGCTTATGTAAAAGGTCTGGTTGAGAGACTAACCCATCTTCATGTTGTAGCACACACTTCTCTTCCAGACTCTACAGCAGATCAGAATCCACATCATCTCCAGCCAGGAGATTGGGTGTACCTGAAAAGACACGTGAGGAAGTCCCTGGAGCCCAGATATGATGGTCCATTCCAGGTGTTACTGACTACCCCGACGTCTGTGAAGTTGAAAGACAGAGAGGCTTGGGTGCATGCATCACATTGCAAACTTTTGAAAGTTAAGTTTGGATAAGAAACAAGAATGTACAGGTTACTAGGCCCCAAGCCAGATAAAGCACTTTGGGGAATAATATTGGGTGCCCCACTAGTAACAGTAGGCACTATTCTTGCCATATATGTCGTAATTGGGGGAAAAGATTGTATGTGTAATAAGAAACTGACATGTCAAAACCACACATGCAAGAAAAACATAAGTGATGAAATAGGGCGACACAAAAGAGAGTTACATGACATTTTGAAGAAAGGAGGAGACAGTGAAGTGAATGTCACACGCCAGGAAAGGGAAGTAGAGAACCCTATGCATGAATGCAGAAATCTGTCACTCACCCCAAAATGTATTTGTGAGCACTGTGGACATCCACCAGAGAAGTCATGTACAGAATGGTGTACGGCCCCTAGTGGATCAGACCAAAACATGTTGCTACAGTTGCATCAGTTAGTAGGGAATGCCCTTGATACAACAAATTGTTGGGTCTGCTCTCATGGTCCCACTTCAGCAGGAGGGGGAGAGTGGACATTCCTTCCCATCACATTTGAGGAATGGGAGGAATTTCAAGAAGACTACACTGATGAAGTATTATTTAAAGCAAGATCAGATAGATATTTTAACCAGAAACCACCTAAGTTGCTGGCACATCTAGTCACCCCAGAGGTATTCTTTTGCATTGAATTTGAAAAAAGGGAAAGGGAAGGTGCGGTTGACCACAGACAGGGTCAACATTATCCATCAAATATCTACTTAGGGACATTTTATCCTTGTACTATAGCCTCATTCAGAGTAGGTGGTGTAAAGGGGGAGACAAAGCCAGGAGAAGCTCCATACCCCATAACCCTTACAACCTATAGAGGGACACCACTTGAAGGGAGATCAATGATCAACATTGGAGTATGGCCAGGACCAGATTTCCCTAACTGGATGAATGAGACAGGAAGCACCCCTGCTCAGTTAATGGTACATGGAGATGCCAGAGTAGGACTAGAGAACCTAAAAAGAATGTGGGACTATGTACCCCCATGGCTTCCAAGAGATCTGTATTTTCTATGTGGAAAATATGCCTATAAGTGGCTCAACTATGGTGACTATGGAAATTGCACCCTAGGACGCATAGTACCATCAGCAAGAGCAATAGATCATGAGGAGCTAAAAGAAATGATTAGAAAGCAAAAAGGTCAAGTGAAAAAGTATAGCCCTATGCACAGAGGTAGGAGAGAGGTAAAGCAAGCAGGGAGAAATGCAAAGAAACTAATCTATGCACCCTGGCATGAGAGAATGGGATTTCTGGATCTCTTTGGGTCAAATGCATATTACAGAGTTGAATCTCTTGCAGGACTCTTAGATGATATTACTGAAATCTATGATAGTACCTTCAGATATGTAGGGAAAGAAATTCAAGAAATAAAGAAGGAACAGTTACAACACAGGCTTTTGTTGGATTACTTAACAGCTCAGACAGGAGGTTATTGCATGACATTGTACACACAGACAGGAAAGTTGTGTTGTACTTTTATTACCAATGAAACAGACAATGCTCAAGAAATAGTGGAAAAACATGTACAAGAGATAGAAGATGCAAAACTGACATATGCCAACAAACATAACATCCCTGACACTCTAGAGGGTGAATGGGGTTGGTTATCGTGGCTAAATCCAGTTTCAAGGTTTAGTGGAATTAAAGGATGGATTGTAGGAATACTAATGTTCCTACTAAAAGCTATTGGAATTGCAATTATATTATATATGTGTTTGAAGATACTGCTTTGTTGTTTTTCAGTCTGTCAGAAACGAATAAGGAAAGCCTTTGAGTCTTCCAGATATAAGACATTGCAGAAGAGTCTGGCAAAAAAAGTCCAACAACAGTCTGCCCTAATGGATATGAGTCAACGGTCTACCAACCAAGACCAAGAAAAAGACATCAATCCTGTTGCAGATAGGGTGTAGCTTCCTACCTATAGGAGATGGGTAGCCACTGTATCATTAGAGTAGACTGTTATTGCATAGACTTGGTAGGAAAATGCCAGATAAGGTTGTAATATTTGTTTATTATAAAAAAGGAGGGAAAATGATAGCGTTAATAATTAGCCACTATATTGGGTTATAATAATCAAATGCTTTAATATATGAAAAGCTGTGTTTAGGCAAGGTTTGGACATATTTTCAGACTGATATATAGAATATTGGAACTATAAGTTAGTCACGCACACCATTGTTTGAAAGGGAAGTAGCTAGCGTCCTGTTCTCTCATGAGAAACAGAAATGCATCTAAATGTAGTTCTCAGAGGAAATTGAGAACAATAGATAGGCGGATGTGAAAGGATGTTGCCAGGGCGTAGTGGAGCTAGGAATGTATGACGTTATTATGCTATACATTTACGGGAAAATATGTATTGAATGTTACAAAATGGAAGGGACGTAGCTTACGCTGAAGCAATGTTTAGACTGTAACCCCTCCTTTTGGGGAAGAGATGTGGGCTGGCCAACTATGGCTGAATGTGAAATGTGTGTATAAAAATGCTAACAGACCAAAATAAATTCAGAATACTTGTGAGACATATCCTGTGTGGTTGTTTCATTTAAGTGTTCTCCCAACGCGTTGGCCCCTGCTTCAAAGAGGTGACTTGATACTTGGAGAATTATTTCTTTAGTGACCAGACGGAGCTGATGAGGCAGCGCCATCACCTATAATATGACAGTTAGCAGCTGATTGGCTGGTACTTATCCCCGTCCACTTTATCTCTCTCCAAGGCTTAGTAAATAGACTCCAGTATATGTAACGAGCCCCAGTGCTTTAGCCTACCAAACACCCACCACACCACCCCCACCAATTTTGCAACTAAACACTGTAAAGAATGGGAGGACATGGGCTGTTATCCGATGCCGTAACTACGTTTGTGGCAGGTGTGCCTGGCACACAGCGCAGTTTCCCTGAGGGCGCAACGGCCAGCGGCTTGTAAAGAGTCAAATTGACTCATTAGATGCCGCCTCTGCTGTGTGTGCCGCGCTGGGGAGGAGAGCAGCAGCGCAGAAGGAAGCGGAGAAGGAGGAGGAGGGAGGGGGACTGGAGCCGCAGCAGCAATCTTTCATCCCAGCATTTACAGCGGCGGCGGGCAGCCAATACGAAAGGAGAGGGGGCTGCTGCAGCGGCGCTACTACCAATTACATAGCGCTGCTGCGGCTCCAGTCCCCCTCCCTTCTCCTCCTCCCCCCCTGCCTGCACCGAGGGATCTGCCAGCACGAGGAGCCTGACTGCCAGCGGGGAGAGATGGTAAGTATCTCTCTCTCTTTATCTATTCTATCTGCCGTAATGTGTAAAAAAGGGGACGCTGTCTGCCGTAATGTGTAAAAAAGGGGACGCTGTCTGCCGTAATGTGTAAAAAGGGGGACGCTGTCTGCTGTAATGTGTAAAAAGGGGACGCTGTCTGCTGTAATGTGTAAAAAGGGGACGCTGTCTGCCGTAATGTGTAAAAAGGGGGACGCTGTCTGCCGTAATGTGTAAAAAAGGGACGCTGTCTGCCGTAATGTGTAAAAATAAGATTTTAAACCTACCGGTAAATCTTTTTCTCCTAGTCCGTAGAGGATGCTGGGGACTCCGTAAGGACCATGGGGTATAGACGGGCTCCGCAGGAGACATGGGCACTATAAAGAACTTTTAGTATGGTGTGCACTGGCTCCTCCCTCTATGCCCCTCCTCCAGACCTCAGTTAGAGAAACTGTGCCCAGAGGAGATGGACAATATGAGGAAAGGATTTTGTTAAACTAAGGGCAAGATTCATACCAGCCCACACCAATCACACCGTATAACCTGGAATATACGCAACCAGTTAACAGTATGAACAAAACACAGTATCAGTCAAAGACCGATCCCAACTGTAACATAACCCTTATGTAAGCAACAACTATATACAAGTCTTGCAGATTTAGTCCGCACTGGGACGGGCGCCCAGCATCCTCTACGGACTAGGAGAAAAAGATTTACCGGTAGGTTTAAAATCTTATTTTCTCTTACATCCTAGAGGATGCTGGGGACTCCGTAAGGACCATGGGGTTTATACCAAAGCTCCAAACCGGGCGGGAGAGTGCGGATGACTCTGCAGCACCGATTGAGCAAACACGAGGTCCTCATCAGCCAGGGTATCAAACTTGTAGAATTTTGCAAAAGTATTTGAACCCGACCGAGAAACTGCTCGGCAAAGCTGTAATGCCTCGGGCAGCCGCCCAAGAAGAGCCCATCTTCCTAGTGGAATGGGCCTTCACCGAATTTGGTAACGGCAATCCAGCCGTAGAATGAGCCTGCTGAATCGTGTTACAGATCCAGCGAGCAATGGTCTGCTTAGAAGCAGGAGCGCCAACCTTGTTGGCTGCATACAGGACAAACAGAGCCTCTGTTTTCCTAACCCTAGCCATCCTGGCTACATAAATTTTTAAGGCCCTGACTACATCCAGGGACTTGGAGTCCTCCAAGTCATCCGTAGCCACGGGCACCATAATAGGTTGGTTCATATGAAATGAAGAAACCACCTTAGGCAAAAATTGAGGACGAGTTCTCAACTCTGCTCTATCCACATGGAAAATTAAATAGGGGCTCTTGTGAGACAAGGCCGCCAATTCCGACACCTGCCTTGCAGATGACAAGGCCAATAACATGACCACCTTCCAAGTGAGAAATTTTAATTCCACCGTTTGAAGAGGCTCAAACCAGTGAGATTTTAGGAAACTTAACACCACGTTAAGGTCCCAAGGCGCCACAGGGGGCCCAAAAGGAGGCTGGATGCGCAGCACTCCCTTCACAAAAGTCTGGACTTCTGGGAGAGAAGCCAATTCCTTCTGAAAGAATATAGATAGGGCCGAAATCTGTACCTTAATGGAGCCTAACTTCAGGCCCATATCCACTCCTGTCTGTAGAAAGTGGAGAAAACGGCCCAGATGGAAATCTTCCGTAGGAGCATTCTTGGCTTCCCACCAAGATACATACTTCCTCCAGATACGGTGATAATGTTTCGCCGTCACCTCCTTCCTTGCCTTTATCAGAGTAGGGATGACTTCCTCCGGAATACCTCTCCCAGCTAGGATTCGGTGTTCAACCGCCATGCCGTCAAACGTAGCCGCGGTAAGTCTTGGAATACGCAGGGCCCCTGCTGCAACAGGTCCTCCCTGAGAGGAAGAGGCCACGGATCTTCTGTGATCATTTCCTGAAGATCTGAATACCAGGCCCTTCGAGGCCAATCTGGAACAACGAGTATTGTCTGTACTCTTTTTCGTCTTATAATTCTCAATATTTTTGATATGAGAGGCAGAGGGAACACATAGACCGATTGAAACACCCATGGTGTCACTAGGACGTCTACCGCTACTGCCTGAGGGTCCCCTGACCTGGCACAATACCTCCGAAGCTTTTTGTTGAGGCGTGACGCCATCATGTCTATTTGAGGAAGTCCCCAACGACTTGTTATCTTTGCAAAGACTTCTTGATGAAGTCCCCACTCTCCTGGATGGAGATCGTGTCTGCTGAGGAAGTCTGCTTCCCAGTTGTCCACTCCCGGTATGAAGGCCGCTGACAGAACGCTTACGTGATTTTCCGCCCAGCGAAGAATCCTGGTGGCTTCCGCCATCGCCACTCTGCTCCTTGTCCCGCCTTGGCGGTTTACATGAGCCACGACTGTGACGTTGTCTGATTGAATCAGCACTGGTAGGTCGCGAAGAAGATTCTCCGCCTGACGTAGGCCGTTGTATATGGCCTTCAATTCCAGCACGTTGATGTGTAGACAAGCCTCCTGGCTTGACCATAGTCCCAGAAAATTTCTTCCTTGTGTGACTGCTCCCCATCCTCGGAGGCTCGCGTCCGTGGTTAACAGAATCCAGTCCTGAATGCTGAACCTGCGACCCTCTAGAAGGTGAGCACTCTGCAGCCACCACAGGAGAGACACCCTGGCCCTGGGGGACAGGCTTATCTTCTGATGTATTTGTAGATGGGACCCTGACCACTTGTCCAGAAGGTCCCACTGAAAAGTCCTCGCATGGAACCTGCCGAAGGGGATGGCCTCGTAGGCTGCCACCATTTTCCCCAGAACTCGAGTGCATTGATGAACAGACACTCTTTTTGGTTTTAGCAGGTCTCTGACCATGTTCTGGAGGTCCCGGGCTTTTTCCATTGGGAGAAAATTCCTCTTCTGTTCCGTGTCCAGAATCATGCCTAGGAATGATAGTCGAGTCGTTGGAACCAATTGTGACTTTGGCAGATTGAGAATACAACCGTGCTGTTGTAGCACTCTCAGGGAGAGCGACATGCTCTTCAGCAATTGATCTCTCGATCTCGCTTTTATCAGGAGATCGTCCAAGTACAGGATAATTGTGACCCCTTGCCTGCGCAGGAGCACCATCATCTCCGCCATCACCTTGGTGAAAATCCTCGGTGCCGTGGAAATCCCAAACGGCAGCGTCTGAAACTGGTAATGACAGTCCTGTACAGCGAATCTCAGGTATTCCTGATGAGGAGGATATATGGGGACGTGAAGGTAGGCATCCTTCACGTCCAGTGATACCATAAAATCCCCCCCTTCCAGGCTGGAGATCACTGCCCGGAGCGATTCCATCTTGAATTTGAACTTTTTCAAGTACAGGTTTAGGGATTTTAGATTTAAAATCGGTCTGACCGAACCATCCGGCTTCGGGACCACGAACAGGGTTGAATAGTACCCTTTCCCCTGTTGGACCAGGGGTACCTTGATAATCACTTGCTGTTGACACAGCTTTTGAATTGCAGCCAATACTACTTCCCTCATCGGGGAAGAAGCTGGCAAGGCCGACTTGAAAAATCGGCGAGGGGTCACCTCTTCGAATTCCAGTTTGTAGCCTTGGGATACAATCTCCATCGCCCAAGGATCCACGTCTGACAGAACCCAGACCTGGCTGAAGAGTCGAAGACGTGCCCCCACCGGCGCGGACTACCTCAGTGGAGCCCCAGCGTCATGCGGTGGATTTAGCAGAAGCCGGGGAGGACTTCTGCTCCTGGGAACTAGCCGAAGCAGGTGTTTTTTTCCTCTACCCTTACCTCTGGTGAGGAAAGAGGAGCCCCGACCTCTTCTGGCCTTATGCGACCGAAAGGACTGCATCTGATACTGTGGAGTTTTCTTTTGCTGTTGGGGAACAAAAGGTAAAAAAGTAGATTTATCCGCGGTAGCTGTGGAAACCAGGTCCGCGAGACCCTCCCCAAACAAAACTTCACCTTTGTAAGGTAAAACTTCCATATGCTTCTTTGAGTCTGCATCACCCGTCCATTGGCGGGTCCACAGAGTTCGCCTCGCAGAAATAGCCATAGCGTTGGCTCTGGAACCAAGCAGCCCAACGTCTCTTTGAGCGTCTCTCATATATAAGACTGCATCTTTTATGTGACCTAAAGTCAGTAAAATGGTATCCCTGTCTAGGGTATCAAAGTCAACTGATAAGGTATCAGTCCACGCTGCAACTGAGCTACAAACCAAAGCCGATGCTATCGCCAGCCTGAGAAAAGCACCCGTATGCGTATAAATAGATTTTAAGGTAGTTTCCTGTTTGCGATCAGCAGGATCCTTGAGGGCTGCCGTGTCTGGAGACGGTAGCGTCACCTTCTTGGACAGACGCGTTAAAGCTTTGTCCACCCTGGGCGAGGATTCCCACCGTACCCTGTCCTGTACAGGGAAAGGATACGCCATAAGAATCCTCTTGGGAATCTGCAGTTTTTTGACTGGAGTTTCCCAAGCTTTTTCAAATACTTTGTTTAGTTCATGAGATGGGGGAAAGGTTACCTCAGGTCTCTTTTCCTTATACATGCGCACCCTCGTGTCAGGGACAGAGGGATCATCAATGATATGCAAAACATCTTTCTCTGACGTCCTAGTGGATGCTGGGAACTCCGTAAGGACCATGAGGAATAGACGGGCTCCGCAGGAGACTGGGCACTCTAAAAGAAAGATTAGGTAATATCTGGTGTGCACTGGCTCCTCCCTCTATGCCCCTCCTCCAGACCTAAGTTAGAATCTGTGCCCGGCCAGAGCTGGGTGCTCCTAGTGGGCTCTCCTGAGCTTGCTAGAAAGAAAGTATTTGTTAGGTTTTTTATTTTCAGTGAGATCTGCTGGCAACAGACTCACTGCTACGTGGGACTGAGGGGAGAGAAGCAAACCTACCTGCTTGCAGCTAGCTTGTGCTTCTTAGGCTACTGGACACCATTAGCTCCAGAAAGTTCGAACACAGGGCCTGACCTCGATCGTCCGTTCCCGGAGCCGCGCCGCCGTCCCCCTTGCAGAGCCAGAAGACAGAAGAGAAGCGATGAAATCGGCGGCAGAAGACTCCTGTCTTCATTAAGGTAGCGCACAGCACCGCAGCTGTGCGCCATTGCTCCCACAGCACACCACACACTCCGGTCACTGTAGGGTGCAGGGCGCTGGGGGGGGGGGGGGGCGCCCTGGGCAGCAATAAAAATACCTTTGGCATAAAAATACACATAATACAGTCTGTGACTGTATATGTGTAAAACCCCCGCCATTTTTAGTCAGAAACAGGACAGAAGCCCGCCGCTGAGGGGGCGGGGCCTTCTTCCTCAGCACACCAGCGCCATTTTCTCTTCACAGCTCCGCTGGAAGGAAGCTCCCCAGGCTCTCCCCTGCAGTATTCTGGTACACAAAGGGTGAAAAGAGAGGGGGGGGCACATAAATTTAGGCGCACAATTTGTATATACAGCAGCTACGGGGTAAACACTGAGTTGTAGTGTAATCCCTGGGTTATATAGCGCTGGGGTGTGTGCTGGCATACTCTCTCTCTGTCTCTCCAAAGGGCCTTGTGGGGGAACTATCCTCAAATAGAGCATCCCCTGTGTGTGTGGCGTGTCGGTACGCGTGTGTCGACATGTCTGAGGTAAAAGGCTCCTCTAAGGAGGTGATAGAGCGGATATGTGTGTGAGAGGGTGTCTCCGTCGACAACGCCGACACCTATTTGGATATGTGTAAGTGCTAAGGTGAATTTATTGCACAAAAGGTTAGGGAACAGACAGGAAATCTACCCATGTCTGTCCCTATGTCACAGAGACTTTCAGAGTCTCTCAATGCTCACTATCCAAAATAACAAACACTGGTATCGACATGGAGTTTAACTCCACTGTCGACTACGATAATGCAAAGTTACAGCCAAGATGGCTAGAAGGTATTCAATATATGATTATTGAAATAATAGATGATTTGCATATCACTGATGACTCATCTGTCCCTGACACGAGAGTACACATGTTTAAGGGGAAGAATGCTGAGGTAAATTTCCCTCCTCTCATGAGGAATAAGAGCGGGAATCTCCAGACAAGAGACGGCAGCTTCCCACAAGAGAATTCTCAGGCTGTATCCATTCCCCACTTGGGCCAGGATATGTTGAGAATCTTCCCCTGGGGTGTCCTGTTTGCACAGACGGTAGCACTTGCTATTCTCAGGGATCCGGCAGATAGCGTGCACATTCTAGTATACTACCCAGACCGGTGATTGTGTCGGCATGGGTTTATAGCGCTGTGGCAGCGTGGACAGGTACCTTATCAGCAGAGATTGAGACCCTAGTATGCATATAGATATAAATATATATTAAAGATGCTGTCTTAAGTGATAGATATATAGGCCCTCATTCCGAGTTGATCGGTCGCAAGGCGATTTTAGCAGAGTTACACACGCTAAGCCGCCGCCTACTGGGAGTGAATCTTAGCTTCTTAAAATTGCGACCGATGTATTCGCAATATTGCGATTACTAACTACTTAGCAGTTTCAGAGTAGCTCCAGACTTACTCTGCCTGTGCGATCAGTTCAGTGCTTGTCGTTCCTGGTTGACGTCACAAACACACCCAGCGTTCGCCCAGGCACTCCCACCGTTTCTCCGGCCACTCCTGCGTTTTTTCCGGAAACGGTAGCGTTTTCAGCCACACGCCCCTGAAACGCCGTGTTTCCGCCCAGTAACACCCATTTCCTGTCAATCACATTACGATCGCCGGAGCGAAGAAAAAGCCGTGAGTAAAAATACTTTCTGCATAGTAAAGTTACTTGGCGCAGTCGCAGTGCGAACTTTGCGCATGCGTACTAAGCGGATTTTCACTGCGATGCGATGAAAAAGAACGAGCGAACAACTCGGAATGAGGGCCATAGTTATAAAGCATGCCAAAAGAGACATGAGTATACTGGGTCCTAGAGTCAAAGCTATGTCGATCTCTGCTTGACGTGTCCTGTAGAATATGCATTGGACAGATGATGCCGACTTAAGAGGCATATGGAAGGCTGAGGATTGTGTGGAGAAGGGTTCTCGGGCCTGGTCTCCACAGCTATAGCTGGTAATTCTGCTAGTTTGCCTTGTATTCCTGCACAGCCTAAGAAAGCACGACATAATTAAATGCAGCCTTTCGAATAAAGAAACAAGAAAGTCTGAGGTGCGTCCTTTCTTGTCAGAGCCGGGCAGCTAGTTCCCAGGAACAGAAGTCCTCCCCGGCCCCTACAAAAATCCACCAATGTCGCTGGGGCTCCACAGGCGGAGCTAGGCCCGGTGGGGACACGCCTTCGTAAGTTCAGCCACAAGTGGGTTCACTCCCTGTTAGATCCCTGGGCAATAGATATTGTGTCTCAGGGATACAAGCTGGACTGTGAGAAGATGCCCCCTCACCGACGGCCCTGCGGGCTTCCCCCCAAGAGAGGGAGCCAGTGTTAACTGCAATGCACAAATTGTATCTTTAACAGGTGGTGGTCAAGGGTCCCCTCCTTCAACAAGAGGGTGTTATTATTCGACCATGTTGTAATCCCGAAACCAGACGGTTCGGTCAGACCCATATTGAATTAAAAATCCCTGAACATATACCTGAGAAGGTTCAAGTTCAAGATGGAATCGCTAAGAGCGGTCAGTGCAAGCCTAAAAAGGGGGAGACTTTATCGTAAATCGGGACATAAGGGATGCATACCTTCATGTCCCCATTTATCCACCTCATTAGGCGTACCTCAGAATTGCGGTACGGGATTGTCATTACCAATTTCAGATGTTGCCGTTTGGTCTCTCCACAGCCCCGAGAAAATTCACCAAGGTAATGGCGGATATGATTGTGCTCCTGCGGAAGCAAGGTGTCACTATTATCACGTACTTGGACGATCTCCTCATAAAAGCGAGATCAAGAGAGCAGTTGCTGAACAGCGTATCACTTTCTCTGGAAGTGTAACGGCAACACGGCTGGATTCTATATATTCCAAAGTCGCAGTTGGTTCCTACAGCTCATCTGCCTCTCCTAGGCACGATCCTAGACACAGACCAGAAAAGGGTTTATCTCCCGATAGAGGGAGCTCAGGAGCTCATGACACTGGTCAGGAATCTATTAAAACCAAAACAGGTGTCAGTGCATCACTGCACTCGAGTCCTGGGAAGGATGGTGGCATCATACGAGGCCATCCCATTAGGCAGGTTCCATGCGTGGACCTTCCAATGGGACTTACTGGACAAGTGGTCCGGATCACCTCTTCAGATGCATCGGTTAATCACCCTATCCCCCAGGGCCAGGGTGTCTCTCCTGTGGTGGCTGCAGAGTGCTCACCTTCTCGAGGGCCGCAGATTCGGCATTCAAGACTGGATCCTGGTGACCACGGATGCAAGCCTCCGAGGGTGGGGGGCAGTTACACAGGGAAGAAATTTCCAAGGTCTGTGGTCAAGTCAACAGACTTGCCTTCACATCAATATCCTGGAACTAAGGGCCATATACAACGCCCTAAGTCAAACGGAGATCCTGCTTCGCGACCAACCGGTTCTGATCCAGTCAGACTGCAGAGGTTCATGTAAACCGCCAAGGCGGCACAAGGAGCAGGGTGGCGAGGGTAGAAGCCACCAGAATTCTTCGCTGGGCGGAGAATCAAATAAGCGCACTGTCAGCAGTGTTCATTCCGGGAGTGGACATATGGGAAGCAGACTTCCTCAGCAGGCACGACCTCCACTCGGGAAAGTGGGGACTTCATCAGGAAGTCTTCACGCAGTTTGCAAATTGATGGGAACTGCCTCAGGTGGACTAGATGGCGTCCCACCTCAATAAAAAGCTAAAAAAGGTTTTACGCCGGGTCAAGGGACCCTCAGGTGATAGCTGTGGTCGCACTAGTAACACAGTGGGTGTTCCAGTCGGTCTATGTATTCCCTCCTCTTCCTCTCATACCCAAGGGCTGAGAATTGTAATAAAAGGAGGAGTGAGAACAATATTCTTTGCTCCGAATTGGCCAAGAAGGACTCGGTACCCGGAGCTGCAAGAAATGCTCTCAGAGGACCCATGGCTTCTGCCTCTCAGACAGGACATGTTGCAACAGGGGCCCTGTCTGTTCCAAGACTTACCGCGGCTGCATTTGACGGCATGGCGGTTGAACGCCGGATCCTAGCGGGAAAGGGCATTCCGGATGCAGTTATTCCTACGCTGGTAAAGGCTAGGAAAGACGTGACAGCAAGACTTTTTCACTGTATATGGCGAAAATAGGTTGCTTGGTGTGAGGCCGGGAAGGCCCTACAGAGGAATTCCAGCGGGGTCGATTCCTGCACTTCCTACAGTCAGGAGTGACTATGGGCCTAAAATTAGGATCCATAAAAGGTCAAGATTTCGGCCCTATACATTTTCTCTCAAAAAGAACTGGCTTCACTGCCTGAAGTTCAGACGTTGTTCCGGTGGTGCTGCATATTCAGCCTCCTTTTGTGCCACCGGTGGCACCTTGGGATCTTAACGTTGTGTTGGATTTCCAGAAATCCCACTGGTTTGAGCCACTTAAGACCGTGGAGCTAAAATATCTCACGTGGAAAGTGGTCATGCTATTGGCCTTAGCTTCGGCTAGGCGTGTGTCAGAATTGGCGGTTTTGTCATGTAAAAACCCTTATCTGATCTTCCATATGGACAGGGCAGAATTGAGGACTCGTCCCCAATTTCTTCCTAGGGTGGTATCATCGTTTCATTTGAACCAGCCTATTGTGGTGCCTGCGGCTACTAGGGACTTGGAGGATTCCAAGTTGCTGGACGTAGTCCGGGTTTTGAAAATTTATGTTTCCAGAACGGCGGGAGTCAGAAAGTCTGACTCGCTGTTTATTCTGTACTAGGTGATTCATCGCGCCCTACGGGCGCTCTGCACACCGTCGTAAGGGGCTACGCCCCGGTAAACTGGACAGAAAAGTGAAGGAGTAGAATAGTAGATGGTGAAGTTGTGGTGGAATGGTTGGTTTGTTTGTGGGTAGATGTAGTATGACAAAAGGGAATGTGCTGGTGAATGGGGTGCATGCTTTTGTGAGTGGGTGAGCAGTGTGTATAGGGGAGGCTGGTAAGATTGTAGGTGTCAAAGTTATGTATAGAGGAGATGGTTGTTCAAGGCAAGTATGTGAAGATATGGTTTACATGTTAAAAATTTGAGTGAAAACAACATTTTTAGTAAAGTGTTGGGTGTCACCAAGGAGCTGGCCTTGTTGTTCAGTTGGTGTAATGTGTACTTTGACGTGATGTGCTTTTCTTGAGCGTGATAACACGTGTGTAGGTGTTACTGGTACAGGGGGCCATTACGTGTGTAAGTGTCACTGGTACAGGGGGCGTTACGTGTGTAAGTGTCACTGGTACAGGGGGCGTTACGTGTGTAAGCGCCACTGGTACAGGGGGCGTTACGTGTGTAAGCGTCAGTGCTACAGTGGGCATTACGTGTGTAAGCGGCAGTGGTACAGGGGTCGTTACGTGTGTAAGCGGCAGTGGTATAGGGGGGCGTTACATGTGTAAGCGTCACTGGTACAGGGGGCGTTAGGTGTCTAAGCGGCACTGGTACAGAGGGCGTTTCGTGTGTAAGCGCCACTGGTACAGGGGGCGTTACGTGTGTAAGCGTCAGTGCTACAGTGGGCATTACGTGTGTAAGCGGCAGTGGTACAGGGGTCGTTACGTGTGTAAGCGCCACTGGTACAGGGGGCGTTACGTGTGTAAGCGTCAGTGCTACAGTGGGCATTACGTGTGTAAGCGGCAGTGGTACAGGGGTCGTTACGTGTGTAAGCGGCAGTGGTATAGGGGGGCGTTACATGTGTAAGCGTCACTGGTACAGGGGGCGTTAGGTGTCTAAGCGGCACTGGTACAGAGGGCGTTTCGTGTGTAAGCGTCACTGCTGCAGGGGGCATGACGTGTGTAAGCGGCACTGGTACAGGGGCGTCACGTGTGTAGGCGTTACTGGTACAGGGGGGCGTTACGTGTGTAAGTGTCACTGGTACAGGGAGCGTTACGTGTGTAAGTGTCACTGGTACAGGGGGCGTTACGTGTGTAAGCGCCACTGGTACAGAGGGCGTTTTGTGTGTAAGCGTCAGTGCTACTGGGGGCATTACGTGTGTAAGCGGCAGTGGTACAGGGGTCGTTACGTGTGTAAGCGGCAGTGGTACAGGGGGGGCGTTACATGTGTAAGCGTCACTGGTACAGGGGGCGTTAGGTGTCTAAGCGGCACTGGTACAGAGGGCGTTTCGTGTGTAAGCGTCACTGCTGCAGGGGGCATGACGTGTGTAAGCGGCACTGGTACAGGGGTCGTTACGTGTGTAAGTGGCACTGGTACAGGGTGGGCGTTACGTGTGTAAGCGGCAGTGGTACAGAGGGCGTTACGTGTGTAAGTGTCACTGGTACAGGGGGCGTTAAGTGTGTAAGCGCCACTGGTACAGAAGGCGTTTTGTGTGTAAGCGTCAGTGCTACAGGGGGCATTACGTGTGTAAGCGGCAGTGGTACAGGGGTCGTTACGTGTGTAAGCGGCAGTGGTACAGGGGGGGCGTTACATGTGTAAGCGTCACTGGTACAGGGGGCGTTACGTGTCTAAGCGGCACTGGTACAGAGGGCGTTTCGTGTGTAAGCGTCACTGCTGCAGGGGGCATGACGTGTGTAAGCGGCACTGGTACAGGGGTCGTTACGTGTGTAAGCGGTACTGGTACAGGGTGGGCGTTACATGTGTAAGCGGCAGTGGTATAGAGGGCGTTACGTGTTTAGGCGGGTCTGGTACAGGGGCGTTAGGTGTCTAAGCGGCACTGCTACAGGGGCGTTACGTGTGAAAGCGTCACTGGTAAAGGGGGGCATTATTATGTGTGTAAGTGTCAATGGTACAGGGTGGTGTTACGTGTGTAAGTGGCACTGATGCAGGGGGTGTTATGTGTGTAAGCGTCAGTGGTACACCTCGGTGTGCTGAGGGTGACGGGGCTGCTGAAGGGGGGTGGATGTGAAGGAGGCTGCTGTGCAGTGTGGTGGTGGAGTGACATGGTAGGGGGGGGCTAGCGGCGGCCTTGGTAGCGGGTGTGTGGTGGGTAAGGTGGGTGTAGTAGGTGGTGGTGGGTGGTAAGGGTGTGTGGGTGTCTGTTTGCGTACCTGCCAGGGTGGGCCGTCAGTGAGAATGGTGTGTCCCTTCTCCTATAGTGTGTCATGTGGTGTGCTGACACAGATAGGGCAGGGTCTGTGACTCCAATACACACACACATATACAAACATATTTTATTAGGAAATATATATCCAGAAATATACACACATCCATATAGATTTCCACACCCCTATATATATACACACACACATCTTAGTGCTCAGCAGTCCTGTAAATCACTGACCCCTCACAGGCTTAATAGCCTGAGCTGTTTGCTGCCTTAAACGCAGCTTAGTTATGGGGCCTCCCTGTGGGCATTACTCCCCACCCCCCCTCCCCGCGATCTGCCTTCTCAGAGACGGACCGCGGCTGCCGTGAGAGCTGTCTGCGGTCAGCCTTTCAGCTCTCCCCCCTCTGCATACAAAGGCGCCGTTCGCGGCTCCGCAGCTGTGGCGGGTAGCGGCTAGCAGAAGCTAACCACGGGAGGGAGGGGGGAAGCGGCGTCCGCGGACTGGGGAGCGTAGGTATGGCAGCGGGCGGCTGGGAAGCGGCTGCGGCTTGGCGCCCAGTGGCGGCTGCTGTGCAGTCCGCGGCTGGGCAGTGGAATACAGGCAGTGAATGGTGGCTTGGCGGCCAGCGGCGGCTGTCCGCGGCTGGCCAGGCAGGAGGTGTGGTGAACTTTGCTTGGCTGCTGAAGGGGGGTGGATATGAAGGAGGCTGCTGTGCAGTGTGGTCGTGGAGTGAGATGGTAGGGGGGGGGCTAGCGGCGGCCTTAGTAGCGGGTGTGTGGTGGGTAAGGTGGGTGTAGTAGAGTGGGGTGAGGGTGTGTGGGTGTTTGCTTACCTGGCAGTGTGGGCCGTCAGTGAGAATGGTGTGTCTCCTGGTGGTCCCTTCTCCTATAGTGTGTCATGTGGTGTGCTGACACAGATAGGGCAGGGTCTGTGACTCCACCCAGCGTTAGAAGTGCAGCCACAGAGTCACAGGGCTAATATATAGGAGATGCAGCCAACAAGGTTGGCGCTCCTGCTTCGAAGCAGACTATTGTTCGCTGGATCTATAGCACGATTCAGCTGGTTCACTCTGCGGCTGGATTGCCGCATCAAAAATCAGTGAAAGCCCATTCCACAAGGAAGGTGGGCTCTTCTTGGGCGGCTGCCCGAGGGGTCTCGGCTTTACAGCTTTGCCGAGCTGCTACTTGGTCGGGGTCAAAACACGTTTGCTAAGTTCTACAAGTTTGATACCCTGGCTGAGGAGGACCTTGAGTTTGCTCATGCGGTGCTGCAGAGTCATCCGCACTCTCCCGCCCGTTTGGGAGCTTTGGTATAATCCCCATGGTCCTTACGGAGTTCCCAGCATCCACTAGGACGTCAGAGAAAATAAGAATTTACTCACCGGTAATTCTATTTCTCGTAGTCCGTAGTATGCGGTAATATGTAAAAGGGGGACGCTGTCTGCCTTAATGTGTAAAAAGGGGACGCTGTCTGCCATAATGTGTAAAAAGGGGACACTGTCGTAATGTGTAAAAAGGGGACTCTGTCTGCTGTAATGTGTAAAAAGGGGGACGCTGTCTGCCGTAATATGTAAAAAGGGGACGCTGTCTGCCTTAATGTGTAAAAAGGGGACGCTGTCTGCCGTAATGTGTAAAAAGGGGACGCTGTCTGCCGTAATGTGTAAATAAGGGACGCTGTCTGCCTTAATGTGTAAAAAAGGGGGCGATGTCTGCCGTAATGTGTAAAAAGGGGACGCTGTCTATCATAATGTGTAAAAAGGGGACTCTGTCTGCCATAATGTGTAAAAAGGGGACGCTGTCTGCCATAATGTGTAAAAAGGGGACCCTGTCTGCCATAATGTGTAAAAAGGGGACGCTGTCTGCCGTAATGTGTAAAAAGAGGGACGCTGTCTGCTGTAATGTGTAAAAGGGGCTCTACCTGGTGTAGTGGCGCTACTGTGCAGCGTAATTTGAATAATGGAGACTACTGTGCACCGTAGTATGAATTGGTATTATTTTGTGACCACGCCCCTTCCCCATGAAGCCACGCCCCTATATATTTTTTAGCGCGCACTGCCCCTATCTTTCATTGGGATGGGGGGGGGGGGCGGCGACAATGCCGTTTCTTGCACACAGTGCTAAAATGCCTAGTCACTGCACTGTCTCCACTGTACAGCTGGCCGCACGCAGGCCCATCCCGCCTCCGAAGCTGCGGCCCAGGATTATTGATCAATTTGACTTCACACTTGGATGGCCAAACCTGACTTGGACCAGTAAAACAGCCCCATGGGGTTTCAGGAGGATCTATGGGGCCAATTTAGACCTGATCGCTCGATAGCTGTTTTTTGCAGTCCTGCGTTCACATAGTCGCTGACCACCGGGGAGTGTATTTTAGCTGTGCAAGTGTGCGATCGTATGTGCAGCCGAGCGGTACAAAAAGATTTTGTGCAGTTTCTGAGTAGCCCAGGACTTACTCAGCCGCTGCAATCACTTCAACCTGTCCGGGACCAGAATTCACGTCAGACACCCGCCCTGCAAACGCTTGGGAACGCCTACGTTTTTCCAGCCATTCCCAGAATACGGTCAGTTTACACCCACAAACGCCTTCTTCCTGTCAATCTCCTTGCGATCACCCATGCAAATGGATTCTTTGCACAAACCAATCGCAGAGCAACGAACCGCTTTGTACCTGTGCGACATGCCTCCACATTGCGGTGCATACGCATGCGCAGTTCTGACCTGATGGCAGTGCTGCAAAAAACGCTAGCGAGCGATCAGGTCTGAATTAGGCCCTATAAACACTGTGTTAGGGGCACATTAAGTGGTATAAATGAAAATGTATGGAACATGAGTAATTAACATAAATTAAAAACAAATCACATGTTTTTTGAAGTCCAGTAAACATGACACGATGGGAGTTGTAGTGCACCAAGGTCCTCCTAGACAGATCCGCACATGACATTCCACCATGCACTGTGCTCAGCCACCAAGCATCCCTGGAACTTGTAATAGAATGTTGCCAAGTATGACAGTCACATAGCAAAGTAAACTCTAAGGGGTAAATTTACTAAGATGGGAGTTCTATTTAAAATGGGATGTTGCCCATAGCAACCAATCAGATTTTACTTCTCATTTATTTAGCACCTTCAAGAAGATAATACCTGGAATCTGATTGGTTGCTACGGGCAACATCCCATCTTAAATAGAACTCCCATTTTAGTAAATATACCCCTTAGTGTATCTACTATTTCTCTAACGTCCTAAGTGGATGCTGGGGACTCCGTCAGGACCATGGGGAACAGCGGCTCCGCAGGAGACAGGGCACAAAAATAAAGCTTTAGGATCAGGTGGTGTGTACTGGCTCCTCCCCCTATGACCCTCCTCCAAGCCTCAGTTAGGTTTTTGTGCCCGTCCGAGCAGGGTGCAATCTAGGTGGCTCTCTTAAAGAGCTGCTTAGAAAAAGTTTTTTAGGTTTTTTATTTTCAGTGAGTCCTGCTGGCAACAGGCTCACTGCATCGAGGGACTTAGGGGAGAGAATTTCAACTCACCTGCGTGCAGGATGGATTGGATTCTTAGGCTACTGGACACCATTAGCTCCAGAGGGAGTCGGAACACAGGTCTCGCCCTGGGGTTCGTCCCGGAGCCGCGCCGCCGACCCCCCTTACAGATGCTGAAGATTGAAGGTCCGGAAACAGGCGGCAGAAGGCTTTTCAGTCTTCATGAAGGTAGCGCACAGCACTGCAGCTGTGTGCCATTGTTGTCACACACTTCACACCAAGCGGTCACGGAGGGTGCAGGGCGCTGCTGGGGGCGCCCTGGGCAGCAATATTTTATTACCTTAAGGCAAAAGAATACATCACATATAGCCATTAAGGCTATATGTATGTATTTAACCCATGCCACTTATCTAAATCCACGGGAGGAAAGCCCGCCGAAATAGGGGGCGGGGCTTATTCTCCTCAGCACACAGCGCCATTTTCCTGCTCAGCTCCGCTGTGAGGAAGGCTCCCAGGACTCTCCCCTGCACTGCACTACAGAAACAGGGTAAAACAGAGAGGGGGGGGGGGGGGGGGGCATTTTTTGGCGATATACTGGATATATTGAAGCTGCTATAAGGAACAACACTTATATAAGGTTGTTCCCATATATATTATAGCGCTTGGGTGTGTGCTGGCAAACTCTCCCTCTGTCTCCCCAAAGGGCTAGTGGGGTCCTGTCTTCGATAAGAGCATTCCCTGTGTGTCTGCTGTGTGTCGGTACGTGTGTGTCGACATGTATGAGGACGATGTTGGCGTGGAGGCAGAGCAATTGCCGATAATGGTGATGTCACCCCCCAGGGAGTCGACACCGGAATGGATGGCTTTGTTTATGGAATTACGTGATAATGTCAGCACATTACAGAAATCAGTTGACGACATGAGACGGCCGGCAAGCCAGTTAGTACCTGCCCAGGCGTCTCAGACACCGTCAGGGGCTGTAAAGCGCCCTTTACCTCAGTCGGTCGACACAGACCCAGACACAGACACTGAATCTAGTGTCGACGGTGATGAAACAAACGTATTTTCAAGTAGGGCCACACGTTATATGATCACGGCAATGAAGGAGGCTTTGCATATCTCTGATGCTGCAAGTACCACAAAAAGGGGTATTATGTGGGGGTGAAAAAACTACCTGTAGTTTTTCCTGAATCAGAGGAATTAAATGATGTATGTGATGAAGCGTGGTTTAACCCAGATAGAAAAATGCTAATTTCAAAAAAGTTATTAGCATTATACCCTTTCCCGCCAGAGGTTAGGGCGCGCTGGGAAACACCCCCTAGGGTGGATAAGGCGCTCACACGCTTATCAAAACAAGTGGCGTTACCGTCTCCGGATACGGCCGCCCTCAAGGATCCAGCAGATAGGAGACTGGAAACTACCCTAAAAAGTATATACACACATACTGGTGTTATACTGCGACCGGCCATCGCCTCAGCCTGGATGTGCAGTGCTGGGGTCGTCTGGTTGGATTCCCTGACTGAAAATATTGATACCCTGGATAGGGACAGTATTTTATTGGCTATAGAGCAATTAAAGGATGCTTTTCTTTATATGCGAGATGCGCAGAGAGATATTTGCACTCTGGCATCGAGAGTAAATGCGATGTCCATATCTGCCAGAAGGAGTTTATGGACGCGACAGTGGTCAGGTGATGCGGATTCCAAACGACATATGGAAGTATTGCCGTATAAAGGGGAGGAATTATTTGGCGTCGGTCTATCGGATCTGGTGGCCACGGCAACTGCCGGAAAATCCACCTTTTTACCTCAGACCCCCTCCCAACAGAAAAAGACACCGTCTTTTCAGCCGCAGTCCTTTCGGTCCTATAAGAACAAGCGGACAAAAGGACAGTCATATCTGCCTAGGGGCAGAGGAAGGGGTAAGAGAGGGCAGCAAGCAGCCCCTGCCCAGGAACAGAAGCCCTCCCAGGGTTCTGCAAAGCCCTCAGCATGACGCTGGTCGCTGGGGCCTTACAAGCGGACTCAGGAACGGTGGGGGGTCGACTCAAGAATTTCAGCGCACAGTGGGCTTGCTCACAGGTGGACCCCTGGATTCTGCAGGTAGTATCTCAGGGTTACAGGTTGGAATTCGAGAAGTCTCCCCCTCGCCGGTTCCTAAAGTCTGCTTTGCCAACGTCTCCCTCAGACAGGGAGACGGTATTGGAAGCCATTCACAAGCTGTTTGCTCAGCAGGTGATAGTCAAGGTACCCCTCCTACAACAGGGAAAGGGGTATTACTCCACGCTATTTGTGGTACCGAAGCCGGACGGCTCGGTAAGACCTATTCTAAATCTGAAATCTTTGAACCTGTACATACAAAAATTCAAGTTCAAGATGGAGTCACTCAGAGCAGTGATAGCGAATCTGGAAGAAGGGGACTTTATGGTGTCCCTGGACATAAAGGATGCTTACCTGCATGTCCCAATTTGCCCTTCACATCAAGGGTACCTCAGGTTCGTGGTGCAAAACTGTCATTATCAGTTTCAGACGCTGCCGTTTGGATTGTCCACGGCACCTCGGGTCTTTACCAAGGTAATGGCCGAAATGATGATTCTTCTGCGAAGAAGAGGCGTATTAATTATCCCTTACTTGGACGATCTCCTGATAAGGGCAAGGTCCAGAGAACAGCTGGAGGACGGAGTAGCACTAACCCAAGTAGTGCTGCAACAACACGGGTGGATTCTGAATTTTCCAAAATCTCAGTTGACCCCGACAACACGTCTGCTGTTCCTGGGAATGATTCTGGACACGGTTCAGAAAAAGGTGTTTCTTCCGGAGGAGAAAGCCAGGGAGTTATCCGAACTTGTCAGGAACCTCCTAAAACCAGGGACAGTGTCTGTACATCAATGCACAAGAGTCCTGGGAAAGATGGTGGCTTCTTACGAAGCGATTCCATTCGGCAGATTCCACGCACGAACTTTTCAGTGGGATCTGCTGGACAAATGGTCCGGATCGCATCTGCAGATGCATCAGCGGATAACCTTATCGCCACGGACAAGGGTGTCTCTTCTGTGGTGGTTGCAGAGTGCTCATCTGTTAGAGGGCCGCAGATTCGGCATACAGGACTGGGTCCTGGTGACCACGGATGCCAGTCTGAGAGGCTGGGGAGCGGTCACACAAGGAAGAAACTTCCAGGGAGTATGGTCAAGCCTGGAGATGTCTCTTCACATAAATATACTGGAGCTAAGAGCGATTTACAATGCTCTAAGTCTGGCAAAACCCCTGCTTCAGGGTCAGCCGGTGTTGATCCAGTCGGACAACATCACGGCAGTCGCCCACGTAAACAGACAGGGCGGCACAAGAAGCAGGACAGCAATGGCAGAAGCTGCAAGGATTCTTCGCTGGGCGGAAGATCATGTGATAGCACTGTCAGCAGTATTCATTCCGGGAGTGGACAACTGGGAAGCAGACTTCCTCAGCAGACACGATCTACACCCGGGAGAGTGGGGACTTCATCCAGAAGTCTTCCACATGATTGTGAACCGTTGGGAAAAACCAATGGTGGATATGATGGCGTCCCGCCTCAACAAAAAACTGGACAGGTATTGCGCCAGGTCAAGAGATCCTCAGGCAATAGCTGTGGACGCTCTGGTAACACCGTGGGTGTTCCAGTCAGTGTATGTGTTCCCTCCTCTGCCTCTCATACCAAAAGTACTGAGAATTATACGGCAGAAGGGAGTAAGAACGATACTAGTGGCTCCGGATTGGCCAAGAAGAACTTGGTACCCGGAACTTCAAGAGATGCTCACGGAGGATCCGTGGCCTCTACCTCTAAGACGGGACCTGCTTCAGCAGGGACCGTGTCTATTCCAAGACTTACCGCGGCTGCGTTTGACGGCATGGCGGTTGAACGCCGAATTCTAAAGGAAAAAGGCATTCCGGAAGAGGTCATTCCTACACTGGTAAAAGCCAGGAAGGAGGTGACTGCACAACATTATCAGCGCATTTGGAGAAAATATGTTGCGTGGTGTGAGGCCAGGAAGGCCCCCACGGAGGAATTTCAACTGGGTCGATTCCTACATTTCCTGCAAACAGGATTGTCTATGGGCCTCAAATTGGGGTCCATTAAGGTTCAAATTTCGGCCTGTCGATTTTCTTCCAGAAAGAATTGGCTTCAGTTCCTGAAGTCCAGACTTTTGTAAAAGGAGTACTACATATACAGCCCCCGGTTGTGCCCCCAGTGGCACCGTGGGATCTTAATGTAGTCTTGGATTTTCTCAAATCCCATTGGTTTGAGCCGCTCAAATCGGTGGAGCTGAAGTATCTCACATGGAAAGTAACCATGCTACTGGCCCTGGCTTCAGCCAGGAGAGTATCAGAATTGGCGGCTTTATCATATAAGAGCCCATATCTGATTTTCCATACGGACAGGGCAGAACTGCGGACGCGTCCTCATTTTCTGCCTAAGGTGGTGTCAGCGTTTCACCTGAACCAGCCTATTGTGGTGCCTGCGGCTACTAACGACTTGGAGGATTCCAAGTTGTTGGACGTGGTCCGGGCATTGAAAATATATATTTCAAGAACGGCGGGAGTCAGAAAGTCTGACTCACTGCTTATATTGTATGCACCCAACAAGATGGGTGCTCCTGCTTCTAAGCAGACGATTGCTCGTTGGATTTGTAGCACAATTCAACTTGCACATTCTGTGGCAGGCTTGCCACAACCTAAATCTGTCAAGGCCCATTCCACAAGGAAAGTGGGCTCATCCTGGGCGGCTGCCCGGGGAGTCTCGGCATTACAACTCTGCCGAGCTGCTACTTGGTCAGGGGCAAATACGTTTGCAAAATTCTACAAATTTGATACCCTGGCTGAGGAGGACCTTGAGTTCTCTCATTCGGTGCTGCAGAGTCATCCGCACTCTCCCGCCCGTTTGGGAGCTTTGGTATAATCCCCATGGTCCTGACGGAGTCCCCAGCATCCACTTAGGACGTTAGAGAAAATAAGAATTTACTTACCGATAATTCTATTTCTCGTAGTCCGTAGTGGATGCTGGGCGCCCATCCCAAGTGCGGATTGTCTGCAATACTTGTACATAGTTATTAGAGATGAGCGCCTGAAATTTTTCGGGTTTTGTGTTTTGGTTTTGGGTTCGGTTCCGCGGCCGTGTTTTGGGTTCGACCGCGTTTTGGCAAAACCTCACCGAATTTTTTTTGTCGGATTCGGGTGTGTTTTGGATTCGGGTGTTTTTTTCAAAAAACCCTAAAAAACAGCTTAAATCATAGAATTTGGGGGTCATTTTGATCCCATATTATTATTAACCTCAAAAACCATAATTTCCACTCATTTTCAGTCTATTCTGAATACCTCACACCTCACAATATTATTTTTAGTCCTAAAATTTGCACCGAGGTCGCTGTATGACTAAGCTAAGCGACCCTAGTGGCCGACACAAACACCTGGCCCATCTAGGAGTGGCACTGCAGTGTCACGCAGGATGGCCCTTCCAAAAAACACTCCCCAAACAGCACATGACGCAAAGAAAAAAAGAGGTGCAATGAGGTAGCTGTGTGACTAAGCTCAGCGACCCAAGTGCCCGACACAAACACCTGGCCCATCTAGGAGTGGCACTGCAGTGTCACGCAGGATGTCCCTTCCAAAAAACCCTCCCCAAACAGCACATGACGCAAAGAAAAAAAGAGGCGCAATGAGGTAGCTGTGTGAGTAAGATTAGCGACCCTAGTGGCCGACACAAACACCGGGCCCATCTAGGAGTGGCACTGCAGTGTCACGCAGGATGTCCCTTCCAAAAAACCCTCCCCAAACAGCACATGACGCAAAGAAAAATAAAAGAAAAAAGAGGTGCAAGATGGAATTGTCCTTGGGCCCTCCCACCCACCCTTATGTTGTATAAACAGGACATGCACACTTTAACCAACCCATCATTTCAGTGACAGGGTCTGCCACACGACTGTGACTGATATGACGGGTTGGTTTGGACCCCCACCAAAAAAGAAGCAATTAATCTCTCCTTGCACAAACTGGCTCTACAGAGGCAAGATGTCCACCTCATCATCACCCTCCGATATATCACCGTGTACATCCCCCTCCTCACAGATTATCAATTCGTCCCCACTGGAATCCACCATCTCAGCTCCCTGTGTACTTTGTGGAGGCAATTGCTGCTGGTCAATGTCTCCGCGGAGGAATTGATTATAATTCATTTTAATGAACATCATCTTCTCCACATTTTCTGGATGTAACCTCGTACGCCGATTGCTGACAAGGTGAGCGGCGGCACTAAACACTCTTTCGGAGTACACACTTGTGGGAGGGCAACTTAGGTAGAATAAAGCCAGTTTGTGCAAGGGCCTCCAAATTGCCTCTTTTTCCTGCCAGTATAAGTACGGACTGTGTGACGTGCCTACTTGGATGCGGTCACTCATATAATCCTCCACCATTCTTTCAATGTTGAGAGAATCATATGCAGTGACAGTAGACGACATGTCCGTAATCGTTGTCAGGTCCTTCAGTCCGGACCAGATGTCAGCATCAGCAGTCGCTCCAGACTGCCCTGCATCACCGCCAGCGGGTGGGCTCGGAATTCTGAGCCTTTTCCTCGCACCCCCAGTTGCGGGAGAATGTGAAGGAGGAGATGTTGACAGGTCGCGTTCCGCTTGACTTGACAATTTTGTCACCAGCAGGTCTTTGCACCCCAGCAGACTTGTGTCTGCCGGAAAGAGAGATCCAAGGTAGGTTTTAAATCTAGGATCGAGCACGGTGGCCAAAATGTAGTGCTCTGATTTCAACAGATTGACCACCCGTGAATCCTTGTTAAGCGAATTAAGGGCTGCATCCACAAGTCCCACATGCCTAGCGGAATCGCTCCCTTTTAGCTCCTTCTTCAATGCCTCCAGCTTCTTCTGCAAAAGCCTGATGAGGGGAATGACCTGACTCAGGCTGGCAGTGTCTGAACTGACTTCACGTGTGGCAAGTTCAAAGGGCATCAGAACCTTGCACAACGTTGAAATCATTCTCCACTGCACTTGAGACAGGTGCATTCCACCTCCTATATCGTGCTCAATTGTATAGGCTTGAATGGCCTTTTGCTGCTCCTCCAACCTCTGAAGCATACAGAGGGTTGAATTCCACCTCGTTACCACTTCTTGCTTCAGATGATGGCAGGGCAGGTTCAGTAGTTTTTGGTGGTGCTCCAGTCTTCTGTACGTGGTGCCTGTACGCCGAAAGTGTCCCGCAATTCTTCTGGCCACCGACAGCATCTCTTGCACGCCCCTGTCGTTTTTTTAAAAATTCTGCACCACCAAATTCAAGGTATGTGCAAAACATGGGACGTGCTGGAATTTGCCCATATTTAATGCACACACAATATTGCTGGCGTTGTCCGATGCCACAAATCCACAGGAGAGTCCAATTGGGGTAAGCCATTCCGCGATGATCTTCCTCAGTTGCCGTAAGAGGTTTTCAGCTGTGTGCGTATTCTGGAAAGCGGTGATACAAAGCGTAGCCTGCCTAGGAAAGAGTTGGCGTTTGCGAGATGCTGCTACTGGTGCCGCCGCTGCTGTTCTTGCGGCGGGAGTCCATACATCTACCCAGTGGGCTGTCACAGTCATATAGTCCTGACCCTGCCCTGCTCCACTTGTCCACATGTCCGTGGTTAAGTGGACATTGGGTACAACTGCATTTTTTAGGACACTGGTGAGTCTTTTTCTGACGTCCGTGTACATTCTCGGTATCGCCTGCCTACAGAAGTGGAACCTAGATGGTATTTGGTAACGGGGGCACACTGCCTCAATAAATTGTCTAGTTCCCTGTGAACTAACGGCGGATACCGGACGCACGTCTAACACCAACATAGTTGTCAAGGACTCAGTTATCCGCTTTGCAACAGGATGACTGCTGTGATATTTCATCTTCCTCGCAAAGGACTGTTGGACAGTCAATTGCTTACTGGAAGTAGTACAAGTGGGCTTACGACTTCCCCTCTGGGATGACCATCGACTCCCAGCAGCAACAACAGCAGCGCCAGCAGCAGTAGGCGTTACACGCAAGGATGCATCGGAGGAATCCCAGGCAGGAGAGGACTCGTCAGAATTGCCAGTGACATGGCCTGCAGGACTATTGGCATTCCTGGGGAAGGAGGAAATTGACACTGAGGGAGTTGGTGGGGTGGTTTGCGTGAGCTTGGTTACAAGAGGAAGGGATTTACTGGTCAGTGGACTGCTTCCGCTGTCGGCCCAAGTTTTTGAACTTGTCACTGACTTATTATGAATGCGCTGCAGGTGACGTATAAGGGAGGATGTTCCGAGGTGGTTAACGTCCTTACCCCTACTTATTACAGCTTGACAAAGGGAACACACGGCTTGACACCTGTTGTCCGCATTTCTGGTGAAATACTTCCACACCGAAGAGCTGATTTTTTTGGTATTTTCACCAGGCATGTCAACGGCCCTATTCCTCCCACGGACAACAGGTGTCTCCCCGGGTGCCTGACTTAAACAAACCACCTCACCATCAGAATCCTCCTGGTCAATTTCCTCCCCAGCGCCAGCAACACCCATATCCTCCTCATCCTGGTGTACTTCAACACTGACATCTTCAATCTCACTATCAGGAACTGGACTGCGGGTGCTCCTTCCAGCACTTGCAGGGGGCGTGCAAATGGTGGAAGGCGCATGCTCTTCACGTCCAGTGTTGGGAAGGTCAGGCATCGCAACCGACACAATTGGACTCTCCTTGTGGATTTGGGATTTCGAAGAACGCACAGTTCTTTGCGGTGCTACTGCTTTTGCCAGCTTGAGTCTTTTCATTTTTCTAGCGAGAGGCTGAGTGCCTCCATCCTCATGTGAAGCTGAACCACTAGCCATGAACATAGGCCAGGGCCTCAGCCGTTCCTTGCCACTCCGTGTGGTAAATGGCATATTGGCAAGTTTACGCTTCTCCTCCGACAATTTTATTTTAGGTTTTGGAGTCCTTTTTTTACTGATATTTGGTGTTTTGGATTTGACATGCTCTGTACTATGACATTGGGCATCGGCCTTGGCAGACGACGTTGCTGGCATTTCATCGTCTCGGCCATGACTAGTGGCAGCAGCTTCAGCACGAGGTGGAAGTGGATCTTGATCTTTCCCTAATTTTGGAACCTCAACATTTTTGTTCTCCATATTTTAATAGGCACAACTAAAAGGCACCTCAGGTAAACAATGGAGATGGATGGATACTAGTATACAATTATGGATGGACTGCCGAGTGCCGACACAGAGGTAGCTACAGCCGTGGACTACCGTACTGTACTGTGTCTGCTGCTAATATAGACTGGTTGATAAAGAGATGTAGTAGTAGTATGTATGTATAAAGAAGAAAGAAAAAAAAACCACGGGTAGGTGGTATACAATTATGGACGGACTGCCGAGTGCCGACACAGAGGTAGCTACAGCCGTGGACTACCGTACTGTACTGTGTCTGCTGCTAATATAGACTGGTTGATAAAGAGATGTAGTAGTAGTATGTATGTATAAAGAAGAAAGAAAAAAAAACCACGGGTAGGTGGTATACAATTATGGACGGACTGCCCAGTGCCGACACAGAGGTAGCTACAGCCGTGGACTACCGTACTGTACTGTGTCTGCTGCTAATATAGACTGGTTGATAAAGAGATGTAGTAGTAGTATGTATGTATAAAGAAGAAAGAAAAAAAAACCACGGGTAGGTGGTATACAATTATGGACGGACTGCCCAGTGCCGACACAGAGGTAGCTACAGCCGTGGACTACCGTACTGTACTGTGTCTGCTGCTAATATAGACTGGTTGATAAAGAGATGTAGTAGTAGTATGTATGTATAAAGAAGAAAGAAAAAAAAAACCACGGGTAGGTGGTATACAATTATGGACGGACTGCCCAGTGCCGACACAGAGGTAGCTACAGCCGTGGACTACCGTACTGTACTGTGTCTGCTGCTAATATAGACTGGTTGATAAAGAGATGTAGTAGTAGTATGTATGTATAAAGAAGAAAGAAAAAAAAACCACGGGTAGGTGGTATACAATTATGGACGGACTGCCCAGTGCCGACACAGAGGTAGCTACAGCCGTGGACTACCGTACTGTACTGTGTCTGCTGCTAATATAGACTGGTTGATAAAGAGATGTAGTAGTAGTAGTATGTATGTATAAAGAAGAAAGAAAAAAAAACCACGGGTAGGTGGTATACAATTATGGACGGACTGCCCAGTGCCGACACAGAGGTAGCTACAGCCGTGGACTACCGTACTGTACTGTGTCTGCTGCTAATATAGACTGGTTGATAAAGAGATGTAGTAGTAGTATGTATGTATAAAGAAGAAAGAAAAAAAAACCACGGGTAGGTGGTATACAATTATGGACGGACTGCCCAGTGCCGACACAGAGGTAGCTACAGCCGTGGACTACCGTACTGTACTGTGTCTGCTGCTAATATAGACTGGTTGATAAAGAGATGTAGTAGTAGTAGTATGTATGTATAAAGAAGAAAGAAAAAAAAAACACGGGTAGGTGGTATACAATTATGGACGGACTGCCGAGTGCCGACACAGAGGTAGCTACAGCCGTGGACTACCGTACTGTACTGTGTCTGCTGCTAATATAGACTGGTTGATAAAGAGATGTAGTAGTAGTATGTATGTATAAAGAAGAAAGAAAAAAAAACCACGGGTAGGTGGTATACAATTATGGACGGACTGCCGAGTGCCGACACAGAGGTAGCTACAGCCGTGAACTACCGTACTGTGTCTGCTGCGACTGGATGATAAATAATGATATAAAAAATATATATATATCACTACTGCAGCCGGACAGGTATATATTATATAATGACGGACCTGCTGGACACTGTCTGTCAGCAGAATGAGTTTTTTATAGAATAAAAAAAAAAACACCACACAAGTGAAGTCACACGACGAGTGTTTAACTTTTTCAGGCAATCACAATATAGTATACTATACTACTAACTATACTGGTGGTCAGTGTGGTCAGGTCACTGGTCAGTCACACTGGCAGTGGCACTCCTGCAGCAAAAGTGTGCACTGTTTAATTTTAATAATAATATGTACTCCTGGCTCCTGCTATAACCTATAACTGGCACTGCAGTGCTCCCCAGTCTCCCCCACAATTATAAGATGTGTGAGCTGAGCACAGTCAGATACGAGTGTTTAACTTTTTCAGGCAATCACAATATAGTATACTATACTACTAACTATACTGGTGGTCAGTGTGGTCAGGTCACTGGTCAGTCACACTGGCAGTGGCACTCCTGCAGCAAAAGTGTGCACTGTTTAATTTTAATAATAATATGTACTCCTGGCTCCTGCTATAACCTATAACTGGCACTGCAGTGCTCCCCAGTCTCCCCCACAATTATAAGATGTGTGAGCTGAGCACAGTCAGATATATACATAGATGATGCAGCACACTGGGCTGAGCAGTGCACACAGATATGGTATGTGACTGAGTCACTGTGTATCGTTTTTTTCAGGCAGAGAACGGATATATTAAATAAAACTGCACTGTCTGGTGGTCACTGTGGTCAGTCACTAGTAAACTCTGCACTCTCTACAGTTCTACAGTACTCCTAAGCTCCAGTAAATCAGGTCAATCTCTCTCTCTCTCTCTTCTAATCTAAATGGAGAGGACGCCAGCCACGTCCTCTCCCTATCAATCTCAATGCACGTGTGAAAATGGCGGCGACGCGCGGCTCCTTATATAGAATCCGAGTCTCGCGAGAATCCGACAGCGTCATGATGACGTTCGGGCGCGCTCGGGTTAACCGAGCAAGGCGGGAAGATCCGAGTCGCTCGGACCCGTGAAAAAAAACATGAAGTTCGTGCGGGTTCGGATTCAGAGAAACCGAACCCGCTCATCTCTAATAGTTATTGTTACAAAAAAATCGGGTTGTTATTTGTTGTGAGCCGTCTGTTCAGAGGCTCCTACGTTTGTCATACTGTTAACTGGGTTCAGATCACAAGTTATACGGTGTGATTGGTGTGGCTGGTATGAGTCTTACCCGGGGTTCAATATCCTTCCTTATTGTGTACGCTCGTCCGGGCACAGTATCCTAACTGAGGCTTGGAGGAGGGTCATAGGGGGAGGAGCCAGTACACACCACCTGATCCTAAAGCTTTATTTTTGTGCCCTGTCTCCTGCGGAGCCGCTGTTCCCCATGGTCCTGACGGAGTCCCCAGCATCCACTACGGACTACGAGAAATAGAATTATCGGTAAGTAAATTCTTATTATAAAAGCGAAAATCCGTCCTTCTGTCTTTCTATACAAATCCACAGTTGACGATAGTTATATTTTACATACGAGCATATTAAAACACGGCGGAAGCAACTAAAACAATTAGAAAAAATCCCAAACACCCCTAGGGGGGCAGACAGAAATACAAAGTTTATCAGGAGACAGCATAACTCCGGAATTGCTGGAGCAATGTAATCAAAACTTGGTACACATATGCCTTACAATCTGGGAACAAACACTGTGGGGGTCAGACATCCCTAGCACCCCTAGGAGTGGGACAGCAGCACAGAGTATGTCAGCAGACAGCATAACTGTGGAATGCCTGGAGCAATTTACACCAAACTTGGTACACATCTGACTTACAATCTGCAAACAAACTCTGTGGAGGTTAGACACCCCTAGGGGTGGGCCAGCAGCACAGAGTATGTCAGGAGACAGCATAACTCCCGAATGCCTGGACCAATTTACAACAAACTTGGTTTACATATGACTTGCAAGCTGGGAACAAACACTGTGGGGTTAAGACACCCCTAGCACTCCTAGGGGTGAGGCAGCAGCACAGAGTTTTTCAGCAGTCAGCATAACTCTGGAATGCCTGGAGCAATTTATACCAAACTTGCTATACATATGACTTACACTCTGGGAACAAACACTGTGAGGGTAACACATCACTAGCACCCCTAGGGGTGGCCCAGCAGCACACACTATGGCCCTCAGTCCGAGTTGTTCGCTCGTTATTTTTCTTCGCATCGGTGCGATTTTCCGCTAATTGCGCATGCGCAATGTTCGCACTGCGGCTGCGTCAAGTAAATTTGCTAAGAAGTTTGGTATTTTACTCACGGCATTACAAGGTTTTTTCTTCGTTCTGCTGATCGTTGTGTGATTGACAGGAAGTGGGTGTTTCTGGGCGGAAACTGTCCGTTTTATGGGAGTGTGTGAAAAAACGCTGCCGTTTCTGGGAAAAACGCGGGAGTGGCTGGAGAAACCGGCGAGTGTCTGGGCGAACGCTGGGTGTGTTTGTGGCGTCAAACCAGGAATGACAAGCACTGAACTGATCGCACTGGAAGAGTAAGTCTGGAGCTACTCAGAAACTGCAAAGAAAAATCTTTTCGCAATATTGCGAATACTTCGTTCGCAATTCTGCTAAACTAAGATTCACTCCCAGTAGGCGGCGGCTTAGCGTGTGTACTGCTGCGAACAGCGGCTAGCGAGCGAACAACTCGGAATGAGGGCCTATATTAGGACATGCATGATATCTCAGTGATGACAGGGCTGCATGTGACAGGGCCAGTGACATGATGCGAGGAGGGGAATGGAGGCAGCACAAACCCACACACTGAGAGTTGTATAGTGGGAAGAACAGGGTCCCTTGGGAGACCAATAAGGGTTGCGGCCACTACACAAAGTGCATCAGGGAAGCAAGATATGCCAGTATATACTAAATCTCCAATCAACATAAATTAACAAACTATCATTCTAATACCCCTTTCACACCGCAGCTTATACCCGGTATTTTGCCGTTTTAACTGGCTTCCTAAACGGGTCAAGCTGCGATGTGAAAGGGTCCCCTTCAATTTACCGTTTTCAAAATACCGGTATTTTGAAACGGTAAAAAAGAAGGGTCCTACCCGTTTCAGTCCCATTTCACTGTGCAGTGTGAAAGGGTCTGAAACGGTATTTGCAAGCCCCAGCAGGTCATAGGCTGTCTCCATGTGTGATGTCAGCAGCCACAACCAGGAAACAGCTTGGAAAACACAGGAGACACATGTGAGAGTGGCTTTATAAACGTTTAAACGGGAAAAACACGGAAAAAATGGCGTGGGGTCCCCCCTCCAAAGCATAACCAGCCTCGGGCTCTTCGAGCTGGTCCTGGTTCTAAAAATGCGGGGGGGAAATTGACAGGGGATCCCCCGTATTTTTAAAACCAGCACCGGGCTCTGCGCCTGGTGCTGGTGCAAAAAATACGGGGGACAAAAAGAGTAGGGGTCCCCCGTATTTTTTACACCAGCATCGGGCTCCACTAGCTGGACAGATAATGCCACAGCCGGGGGTCACTTTTATACAGTGCCCTGCGGCCGTGGCATTAAATATCCAACTAGTCACCCCTGGCCGGGGTACCCTGGGGGGGAGTGGGGACCCCTTCAATCAAGGGGTCCCCCCCCAGCCACCCAAGGGCCAGGGGTGAAGCCCGAGGCTGTCCCCCCCATCCATTGGCTGCAGATGGGAGGCTGATAGCCTTGAGTAAAATGACAGAATATTGTTTTTTCCAATAGTACTACAAGTCCCAGCAAGCCTCCCCCACAAGCTGGTACTTGGAGAACCACAAGTACCAGCATGCGGGAGAAAAATGGGCCCGCTGGTACCTGTAGTACTACTGAAAAAAAAATACCCAAATAAAAACAGGAGACACACACCGTGACAAGTACAACTTTATTACACACTGCCGACACACATACATACCTATGTTGACACGCCGACTGCCACAGTCTCCGACGATCCGAGGGTACCTGTGAAAAAAATTATACTCACCTGCCAGTGTCCAGAGATAAATCCACGTCCAGAGATAATCCTCGTACTTGGCAAAAAAAAAACACGAACACCCGAACCACCGGACTGAAAGGGGTCCCATGTTGACACGAGACCCCTTTCCCCGAATGCCGGGACATCACGTGACTCCTGTCACTGAGGTCCCTTCAGCCAATCAGGAAGCGCTACTCCGTGGCGCTCACCTGATTGGCTGTGCGCGTCTAAGCTCAGACAGCGTATCGCACAGCTGCCTCCATTACTTTCAATGGTGGGAACTTTGCCGTCAGCGGTGGGGCTACCCGCGGTCAGCCTACTTGGAGAAGAGGACCGACTGCTTCGTGTCAACATAGGTAAGTATGTGTGTGTCGGCAGTGTGTAATAAAGTTGTACTTGTCACGGTGTGTGTCTCCTGTTTTTATTTGGGTATTTTTTCCCCAGTAGTACTACAGGTACCAGCGGGCCCGGTTTTCCTCCACATGCTGGTACTTGTGGTTCTCCAAGTACCAGCTTGCGGGGGAGGCTTGCTGGGACTTGTAGTACTATTGGAAAAAACCAATATTCTGTCATTTTACTCAAGGCTATTAGCCTCCCATCCGCAGCCCTTGGATAGGGGGGGACAGCCTCGGGCTTCACCCCTGGCCCTTGGGTGGCTGGGGGGGGGGGCCCTTGATTGAAGGGGTCCCCACTCCCCCAGGGTACCCCGGCCAGGGGTGACTAGTTGGATATTTAATGCCACGGCCGCAAGGCACTGTATAAAAGTGACCCCCGGCTGTGGCATTATCTGTCCAGCTAGTGGAGCCCGATGCTGGTGTAAAAAATATGGGGGACCCCTACTCTTTTTGTCCCCCGTATTTTTTGCACCAGCACCAGGCGCAGAGCCCGGTGCTGGTTTTAAAAATACGGGGGATCCCCTGTCAATTTTTCCCCCGCATTTTTAGAACCAGGACCAGCTCGAAGAGCCCGAGGCTGGTTATGCTTTGGAGGGGGGACCCCACGCCATTTTTTTTTCTGAATTTTACCATTCCATCTAAAAAATAAAAAATAAAAAATTATTTTAAAAAATATATAAATAATACTTGTGCCTCCAAAAAAGACAAACCAAGTACCTAATCCCTTCTAATATAAATAGATATGCTATTATCAATAAAAAAAAACACAAAAAAAAAACATGTTTTAAATTTTTTTTATTAGTTTCACCCACCAAAGTGTGGCGGATTGAAAATGTCGAATTTACTGTCTAAAAGCACTGTTGTCGAATTTCCAAACTTCAATTGAATACACTTTGGTCGAATTGCAGCACTTGTATCATTGCAGAAAAGTCGAATTTGACAAAAGTCGAATTTCAAAAAGTCGAATTTTGAAAGTCCGTTTTTTGGACGGAAAGCACTGAATTGCATTGACGATTTTTTTTTTTGGGGCGAAAAATTCCCGAAATTCGACAATTTCGGGAATTCGACCGCAATTGCATATACCCCTTAGACTGCAAAGCCATTATAAAATGTCTAATTGGAGTGATGAAGAGGTGAGGGAGCTGCTTTAGGATCAGAGGGGATGAGGAAATCTGCTGCCAAATTACTGGGACAGTCAATGATACCCTCATATATAAAAACATAGCAAAAATGCTTCAAGCTGCTGGGTTCCATCGTACGACTATCCAAATTATTAATAATGAATTAATTAATAATTATTAATAATGTGTGGGCCAGAAAAGTCCATTTATAATGACAACCATTGTTTTCTATGGGTGAAACGGGTTCAGTGTGAAAGGTACCAAAACGGTAATGAAATGGTAATTTACTGGTTACAACATGAGATGTGAAAGGGGTTTAACTGCTCAGACCCGTTTTAAGAACCGTTTCAAAAGCAGGTTTTGCGATGTGAAAGCAGCATAATTTACCATCCTCATCCCGTACCAAAGCACGTGTATTCAGCTATCTACAATGTTATTTATACTGTGTGTTTAATATTTACATTTATTTTTGTAAACAGACATTCTTAAAATCCGGGGTAACGCCGGGTACTCCAGCTAGTATATACTAAATCATCTGTAACAGTAGCAATATTCTGAGCATATTGGAAGTCTCGCAGCACAAAATGTATAGATGGCGTTTAAGATCATACATGTTAACATTCAACAAAATGCTATGTCGGCATGCCCTCTTATGGAGTCTATGCAAGTCCAGGGCCAAAACTAGGATTTTCGTCATCCGGGGCAAGGCAGTAATTTGGCGCCCGTCCCCAAACACCCCTCCCCCCCCCAAAAAAAAAAAAAAAAAACCAAACAAACAATCAAACAAACCCTGTCAGCCTACATTAATTAATGATCAAATATGTTGAAAAAAAAGGGGACACTATTGGACAATATTTCCCTATGTGCCTCAAATGCCCTATGCGTCACATGCACCTCCAGCTGCGTGTTCACATACATGCTCCTCTGTGTCCCCATACATTGCACTATATCACTGCACTATATCATAACATTTCATCACTGCACTACATTCCTCTATCCACTGCTCTACTATACTACATCCCCTACACGCTGAACTACATCACTACACTACATGCCCCTATACACTGCACTATATACCCTATATGCTACACTACATCACTACGCTACATCCCCTTATATGCTACACCACATCAGTGCACTACATACCCCTATATACTGCAATATATTACTACACTACATACATCACTACACTACATCCCCCTATAAGCTACACCAAATCCCCCCCATCTGGGAGGCAAAGCGGAGGTTGATACTGCTAAATTGGAGCACAGTGCCAATAATAAAGTCTGTTTTAAACTCACCACAAAGCTGCTGTCAGAGGCGGATTGGCCATAGGGATCACAGGGAAGATTCCCGGTGGGTCGACGCATCCGTGGGGCCTGTTTTGTTTTTATAGACATAATGAATAAGATGCAAAATAATTTACATATATGAAAATGACTTTGCCACTTAGCCTGTGATTGCAGATGATCTAGTGTATGCTCTGTCTGCCTGCTTGGCTGACATATAAGATTGAGGGAATAGTGATTGGGATACGGTTGGTGTAATAAGCAAGAAAATATATATTTCTAAAGAATGATATAGTTTCCTAAATTCTGAAGGTGTATCATATAATGTGCTCATAATATTTAATTTTATTTCTTTTTAACTTCCCCCTTGATGCTGGACATGCCCACTATCTGGAAAGTCTTGGGGGAAGGGTGCTGCTGCCATGGCCCATGGCTAGTCCTTACACCTCTGTTGCTGCCCATGTGGGGCCACAAGTACAAATTTTTCCAGGGCCGCTTTTTGTTCCTAATCCGCCCGTGGCTGCTGTAGTGATACTCGGTGAGATTTGGAGGTTGTCCAGGCTCTAAGTTTCCACTGTCAAGTAGACAGCTAGCAAAGTGAACCTTTGATTTCTGTAACATTGGTGACTGCACCTGTTATCAAGCATAAGCCTGGGGCAGTGTGTCCTCTCAATGTGGTGTAGCCTGCAGCTTGTTATCGGTTGGTGCTGGGCAGGCAGCCGGGATCATAGCCTACTGAAAAACACAGCACCAACAGCTCGCTTCTATAGCTTGTACGGTGCACCGCACACTAGTCACAGCACTGCATGGCACAGAAGAGTGTTTAAGACAGTAGCCGGCATAGGAGAGATCCAGGTACTGGAGATCACCCGCACACCTGTCAGTCAGCTCCGGGCTGACAGGTGGGTCAGAGACACTGCCCGGGAGCTGTCTGCTGTCTCACTGGAGAAGCACAGCACTGCCGGTAAAAAAAATGAAATCCCTGCTCCTCTGTAACTCCTCAGCGCCCCCTCAAATCCTGCACCCGGGGCGCATGCCCCCTTAGCGCCCCCCCTGTTACAGCCCTGGTTAGTAAGTCATTAGCAAAACCAAATGCTCCGTCTACATACAGTACAGTGCAGGCACAAGGTCGTCATGCATTAAGTGATAAGCCGGCCAGACTCTTATATCTAAGTTTCCTTTTGATGCTTGATCCAAATAATGTATCACTAACAATGACATTACTGTGAAGTGAAGGAGAGATGATTAGGATGGTCACCTGTAACATACATGCAATGTTTCTGTGACATGGAAAAACAATGAACGAAATGTTATGGAGTCACCATCCTTGTTGTCCTAGTTGATAGGATAACCAGAAGAGTAGCTTTGGGTGGAGTGTCAGGAGATGAAATGAAAACCAAAAAGTTATGTACCCTCCAGGTTCCGTTCTCAGCAGTCCGGCTGTTGGTGCAATTGTGCCACGTGGTGCCACAGGGCACAGCCACGCTCACTATCCACTCAACCTCTTTCCAACACGTCCAACGGGTGTGAACAAGTCGAGTGGATGTCATTACCTATTCCCTGTGAATGTCACCTTGCGGGCCCGCCTTACAGTTTTATATACGCCGGTATTGAATAATATATTTCTAGTGCGGCACAAAAAAAAGACAACTCTTATTTCTTCTCCTCTTTATACGCTCATGGGTTACACAGGTTCTGTGGCTGATTAAACCAGGTGACATGCAGACTTGAGGTCAGCCAGCCACAGAAACTGTATAATTCGTGAGTTTCCTGGTTTAACGGAATAGTATAGTTAGTAAAGCTATCTCTCTCTCTCTCTCTCTATGGGGTAAATTTACTATGGTGGGAGTTTTTTTAGAACTAATGATGTTGCCCGTAGCAACCAATCAGATTCTACTTAACATTTATCAAGCTGCTTCTAGAAGATAATAGATAGAATCTGATTGGTTGCTATAGGCAACATCACCAGTTCTAAAAAAACTCCCACCTTAGTAAATTTACCCATATATATATATATATATATATATATATATAATACACACATATACACACACATAACGGAAAATTATTAATTCAGCCTCTTAGATAAAGAGATTTATTTCCTTATAAAATATAAGAGGTGATTTAGTCTAGAAATTCCTGTCGCTTATGTTTTCCCTTTACCTATATATTGAGGCACTCTGTACAACATTGCCTTATACTTCATTTTCTACACTAGCCCATTTTTTTTTAAACTAGAAACTCATGTATATCCAGTATATGTAAGATAGCTGTAACTGTAGCTTTGCTGCTGGTTACTGTGACATCACACCTAGCCTGTGACATCACTAGCCCGTGACATCACAATGCTTCTTCCTGTAACATTCTATCTACAGCTGCTGACGTTTCCAGTTTCCATGCAGGAAGACAGGTAGGAGGAGGTGAGTCCTACATAGCACGGTATGATGGAGAGGGGTAAGGAAGACAGAGTGCAGTATAGTCAGCTGAAAGGCAAGACAAGATAGACAGAACAGGGAATACAGGTACAAGGACACAATAATAGGAGAACCGCAGGAAGGAACAACATATTTAGGAATAAAAATGTAGCATTACAGGAATAAGGAGGGCAGTATGGAGGATAAGCACATATACAGGGGATGCAGATAACCTGGGTCTCTATGAGGCAGGATTGTGGCTTTGGGATAAAAAAGTTAATAAAATAGATAAATGGGATATTGATAACTTTGAAAGTATCTTGTTTGGTTTAAGGAAAATAAGGAAACTGGTTGACTCATGGACATTTTATTGTACTTAAACTAGTACTATGCTTAATGATAGTCTTTTGTGTTTTTTAGATCATCTGGCAAAGAGATTTGCAGAGTGTCGGGTGACCGGCAAAGAGATCTGCAAAGTGTCAGTTGAAGACGACGGGAGGGGTCGCAGAGGAATTAGGACTGGAGAATAGCATGCAGGAGGTAAGTTACCATACTTGTGTAATTGTGTGTGTGGTAGGGGGTATTGAGAGCACAGTACAAAACATAGGGTCTATGGTGGGGAGAGCGGACAATACAAAACATGCAGAAGGGGGCAACTTGGTATGGCACATACAGATGGTGTGGGGGCACAATACAAAAACATAGACATTGTGGCGTATTCTATAGGACATATAGACACATACACTTTTGGGGGTTGCGAGATGTAGAACATATTGTAATACAGAAAAACAGGAAGGGTGGGGAGAGCATGATACAGAACATACAGATCAGGGGAAGAACAATCAATACAGATCGGGGGAGATAGTGAAATGGCTGACATTTACAGTATATCAATGAACTGGGGGCAGGTGTACAAAGCCTGGGAGTGTGATAAAGTGGAGAGAGATAAACTAACAACCAATCAGCTCCTATTTGTCAGTTTTCAAACAGCCTGTAACATGGCAGTTAGGAGCTGATTGGCTGGTACTTTACCTCTCTCCACTTTATCACTCTGCCGGGCTTAATATCTCCCCCATAGAATAACCAAATGATGAAATGGTACAGAATGGTATAAATGATGTGAATTGGAGCTGTAACAGGTGACTGTTTCCCTATCTTTACATATAATAAAGGTGACATAGGCCCTCATTCCGAGTTGTTCGCTCGCAAGCTGCTTTTAGCAGCATTACACACGCTAAGCCGCCGCCTACTGGGAGTGAATCTTAGTTTAGCAAAATTGCGAACGAAAGATTCTCAATATTGCGAAAAGACTTCTCTGTGCAGTTTCTGAGTAGCTCGAGACTTACTCTTCCAGTGCGATCAGTTCAGTGCTTGTCGTTCCTGGTTTGACGTCACAAACACACCCAGCGTTCGCCCAGACACTCCTCCGTTTCTCCAGCCACTCCCGCGTTTTTCCCAGAAACGGCAGCGTTTTTTCACACACACCCATAAAACGGCCAGTTTCCGCCCAGAAACACCCACTTCCTGTCAATCACATTACGATCACCAGAACGAAGAAAAAACCTTGTAATGCCGTGAGTAAAATGCCAATCTTCATAGCAAATTTACTTGGCGCAGTCGCAGTGCGAACATTGCGCATGCGCAATTAGCGGAAAATCGCTGCGATGCGATGAAAATTACCGAGCGAACAACTCGGAATGACCACCATAGTCCTTTCCCTAGATGTCCTTATCCTTACCGCTCAGGGGGCCTGATTCAGATGTGGACGCACAGCTGCTGTTGCACCAAGTGGCTCAATGCTATTTCACTGTGTACGCGTGTAAGCTGCACTGCGCACAAAATGAAATCAAGCTCACATAGAGGATCCCATTGCAAAGTGATTGACAGGAAGTCAGCGTTTGAGGTAGTAACGGGGGTGGCTAACTGTATACAGGCGTGTCAGGTCTGTTCAAACGCCGTTCCATGTGCGTGCATAAATTACCCATTACGACCTGTGTTGCTGCTGGAGAGCCCCGTGTCTAGGAGACTTGCTCAGCCTACGACTGCTCAGACTCACGATGCAATTGTGAATGGCAAGATTGCAGCAGCGATCGCTTCAACAACCACAACTGAATCAGGCCCACAATTACACCATTATATTTTACTATTTTATCACATTTAATAACTAAGGGGTCAGTTTAATTAGGTGCGAGTTTGTCTTACAACAGCCGCACTTTTCGGTAGCCCCATAGGCTGAATCTGGCCATGAAGGGTGTAAGTTTGGATGCTGTTGAAACATTGCAGCAATGGTAACTCGTACCTAATTGGATTGACCCCTAAATGTTAGCAATTTATAGCTTTTATTATTTACTGGTCAAATTTCTTTTCTGAAGGTACCCACTAATTACTATAAGAGAGAACGTATCCCCCCAATGTGGGTATTGTATAAATAAAATGGGCCCTTTGGGATAATTGTCCTTATTTTAGGTATTTTCCATGTCCTCAGTAGTTAGAGTAACATATGTACATAGAGAGATTTTTCTCTCTACACAACCACACCACTGTTTGCAGTTTGTCTCTCTGCTTGTTCATCCACTAACAATGATTTTCATCTCTTCCTCTTCGTCTACACTCAGTGGGTGATCCCTGAATAGCTGCCCTGGGAGGAGAGCTGCAGACACATGCTCCAAATGTTGGGACATATGCATTACCTATCAGGAGATGCGGTAAAGATGCCGGCTGTCGGGTTTACGGCAGTCAGAATACTGACACTGGGATCCCGACACTCTTCAGAATCCCGACGTTGGAACTCCGAATGGGCAAGGATACCGATGCCCGTATCCCCACGATCATAGGTTTAGGGCTGGGCAAGGGGGGTTAGGTATAGGCATCAGGCACGGTGGGGGGGGGGGGGGGGGGTTAGGCTGCAAGGGAGGGAGGGTTAGGTTTACGTGTCAGGCAGGGGGGGTAGGTTTAGGTGTCAGGCGGGGGGTTAGGCTGCAGGTAGGGGGAGGTTAGGGTTAGGCTGCGGATAGAGTGGGTTAGGCACTCCCGAGGGAAGGTTAGGCTGCATAGAAGGGAGGGTTAGGTTTAGGCATCAGACGGGAGGTTTAGGCGTTAGGCGGGGGGAGCTTAGGGTTAGGCACCCCCGGGGGTGGTTAGGCTGCGGGGGAGGGAGGGTTAGGTTTAGGCGGGAGGATTAGGTTTAGGCATCAGACGGGGAAGTTAAGTTTAGGCTGTGGGTGGGGGGAGGTTAGGGTTAGCCTGCAGGTAGGGTGGGTTAGGGTTAGGCACCCCTGGGAGTGGTTAGGCTGCGGGGGAGGGAGGGTTAGGTTTAGGCATCAGACGGGGGGTTAGGTTTAGGCGTCAGGCGCTGGGTTAGGTTTAGGCTGCGTGTGGGGGGAGGTTAGCATTAGGCTGCGGGTAGGGTGGGTTAGGCACCCCCGGGAGTGGTTAGGCTGCGAGGGAGGGAGGGTTAGGTTTAGGCAGCAGGGATGGAGGAGGGGGGGGGGTTAGGCTGCGGGAGAGGGAGGGTTAGGTTTATGCAGCAGGGATGGAAGTTAGGATTAGGCAACTCCGTGGGAGAGTTAGGCACAAAGGGGGAGGTTAGGGTTAGACTGCGGACAGGCAGGGTTAGGGGGTGGGGAAAGGGAGAGGGTTAGGCATCAGGTGGAGGGGTTAGGGTTAGGCTGCTGGTGGGGGGAGGATAGGGTTAGGCTGCGGGTAGGGTGGGTTAGGGTTAGGGACCCCGGGGGTGGTTAGGCTGTGGGGGAGGGAGTTTAGTTTTAGGCATCAGGTGGAGGGTTAGGTTTAGGCATCAGGCGGGGGGTTAGGATTAGGCTGCGGGTGGGGAGAGGATAGGGTTAGGCTGGGGGGGGAGGAGTTAGGGTTAGGCTGTGGGGAAGGGAGGGTTAGGTTTAGGCAGCAGGGATGGAGGTTAGGATTAGGCACCTCCGCGGGAGGGTTAGGCACAAAGGGGGGAGGTTAGGGTTAGACTGCAGACAGGCAGGGTTAGGGGGGTGGGGAGAACACCCCTTAATCACCCCTGTCGGTCTTTTCTGTACTGGGATCCCGGCATCGTTATGACAACCACCGGGATCCCATGCGCTGGGATAGCATACTGACCCCTCTATTAGTACACCTCTTAATGCCCAGAGGGAAGGGCGATCCTGAGGCCATGGTTCCCCAGAGGTTTCCCCCCAAGGGGGTTTTCCTCTCCTGAGTGCTGAAGGGTGACTCTTCGTGAGTCCAGAGGTGTAGCTTTTATGCCATAATGAGTACCAATCTCATGCCTGTCCCTGCAATGTATAAGAAGTAAAATAATTGCTAATGCGATCACTTTACTTCTGGGTTTAGACATCGGCTGCGCTAGTTCACATGTGCAATCATCAGACTGCGTATGTGAGAGCAGACAGTAATGAAGAGGGATTCCAAGGATCCTTCTCCTGGGAATTATTGCATAATGTAGCCCACAGGCTACAAAAGCCATTTAGAAATGGCATTAGCTGCCGGGCCAAGCTCAGAAATGCTTTGCATTCTGGAGCTTGGTGACATTCACAGTTTACCATCTGCCGTAGAAACTTTTGGTGGCTGCCTTTGTAATCACAATAGGAGGAACGCAATAGATATCTCAAATATCCATTGCAGTCCCCAATACATACATTCAGGGGCTGGTTAATATTTGTGGGCAGCCCCCAAAACCGACTGTTTTTGGAGATGTCTCGCAAATATTATTTATTAAATATTCCACTTAATAAACTTTTTATATTTTAACATAAACTAAAAAATGTTTTATGTATTCATTGACTGAGTCTCCCGTCTTTACTGAATGCTCATTTCACAGGGTCCGCAAATTATTACTGATATGACTGTTACTCTACTGTCCTGCTGGTGCTCCTGGCCTGCTGTAAAGCAGCCAGACATATATTTTATATACAGTACTCTTGGGGAGATGTATCAAGCCTTGGAGAGAGATAAAGTGCAGATGTCCAAACCACCCAATCATCTTCTGTCACTTATCTAGCACAGTACATGAAATGATACCTGTAGTTAGAAGCTTCATTTGATTTGGGCAAATGCTCAACTTTATCTCTCTCCACGTCTTGATACATCTCCCGGAAAATATTATGTCTTCCTTTCACTTAATTAACAAGTTAAATTAATTAATTGTCTTGGAAACAGGGTAAGAAATTCACAGTATAAGATAATGTTATAAAGGCTTGTCAATACCTCTTGGTACATTTACATTGATTTATCATTCACATTTCTTCCATGCCAGACAGGGGTGGATTGGGAACGTAAAGTGGCCCTGGTAATATATTTAAAGTGGCCTCATGTAGGTTGGAGTAAGTCATCTATAAGCGGGGCCCAACAGAAATTGGGCTTAAGCAAAGTGTTAGCATTACCCACAGTGGTAGTAAGCAAGGCCAATGCAGCATGGTAGGCAGTCACAGCACCAGCAGTAGGATCGTGTCACAGGAGGTGGAGATCACACCAGTAGGTGAGGCATTGGACTGGTAGGCAGTCACAGCACCAGCAGGAGGATCCTATCGAAGGAGGTGGAGATCACACCAGTAGGTGAGGCATTGCACTGGTAGGCAGTAACAGCACCAGCAGGAGGATCTTGTCACAGGAGGTGGAGATCACACCAGTAGGTGAGGCATTGCACTGGTAGGCAGTCACAGCACCAACAGGAGGATCTTGTCACAGGAGGTGGAGATCACACCAGTAGATGGGGAATTGGACTGGTAGGCAGTAACAACAGCACCAGCAGGAGGATTGTGTCACAGAAGGTGGAGATCACACCAGTAGCTGAGGCATTGCACTGGTAGGCGGTCACAGCTCCAGCAGTAGGATCGTGTCACAGGAGGTGGAGATCACACCAGTAGCTGAGGCATTGCACTGGTAGGCAGTAACAGCACCAGCAGGAGGATCTTGTCACAGGAGGTGGAGATCACACCAGTAGGTGAGGCATTGCACTGGTAGGCGGTCACAGCACCAGCAGGAGGATTGTGTCACAGAAGGTGGAGATCACACCAGTAGCTGAGGCATTGCACTGGTAGGCGGTCACAGCACCAGCAGTAGGATCGTGTCACAGGAGGTGGAGATCACACCAGTAGCTGAGGCATTGCACTGGTAGGCAGTAACAGCACCAGCAGGAGGATCTTGTCACAGGAGGTGGAGATCACACCAGTAGGTGAGGCATTGCACTGGTAGGCAGTCACAGCACCAGCAGGAGGATTGTGTCACAGAAGGTGGAGATCACACCAGTAGCTGAGGCATTGCACTGGTAGGCGGTCACAGCACCAGCAGTAGGATCGTGTCACAGGAGGTGGAGATCACACCAGTAGCTGAGGCATTGCACTGGTAGGCAGTAACAGCACCAGCAGGAGGATCTTGTCACAGGAGGTGGAGATCACACCAGTAGGTGAGGCATTGCACTGGTAGGCAGTCACAGCACCAACAGGAGGATCTTGTCACAGGAGGTGGAGATCACACCAGTAGGTGAGGCATTGTACTGGTAGGCAGTCACAGCACCAGCAG